>NC_056731.1:1191577199-1191814699 GCF_019279795.1 Protopterus annectens | reverse complement strand
ACATAATAACTCACGATAAAAGGATCCTGTTAGTCCAAAAGCTCAAGTAATTGTTGAACTTATGTTGGTCTAATAAAAGGTGTCACTTCACCTCTGGGTTCCTGTATCTTTGTGCAGACTGAGAAAAAATGACAACAGAAAGAAAGTGAGTAACTTGCTCAGAATTACACTATATGCTCACAATAGTTAATGTAATTTAAACTCAGATTTCAAGAAATAATATTTTCTGTAAATTGTTTTTTTTAATTGTTTTACTTTGCCTCCACTTGAGGAGTGAATTGCAGGTATTGGTCATCACGTTGACCTGACCTAAATGAAAAACTCAGACTTCTGTTGTCTTGTGGTAACACAGCCTATTGCTAACTAGAATGTGCCACATCCTCTCCTTTCAAATATATTTCAGCTAAAAGACATCAAAATTGATGGTCCTCAGCTCACTGGTTAGCATATTTTTTCACATTTGATAGAATCCTTCCAACACTCATTTTAAATTAATGTGCAACTAGACAATGTTGGATAGGTACAGATACTCAAAAAGTACTTTATGTAATAACAGAAGTTTATAATAAACCTAAGCAGAAGGCAGAAATTTAAGTTGCAATCTATAAAAAAGGAGCAATGTATTTCTAAGACCATATTAACAGGTTTTTAAAGATAAAGGCAGCAGCAAATTCAACACTAATGTAATGGAGCGCAGTTATGAGCAGTACAACACAGAAATCCTGGACAACAGAATAGAACAGATCGTGCATCATAAATGTACTTACCCCGGGGTATTTTGTAACCCATCTCGCCAGGCTTTCTTAGAGTTCGTAGTACATGATCAGAGTGTAAATTTAATAACAATCCAGCCAGCCACAGTACAAAACCTTGAAGCAAGCATATAAGGGATGTGAGTGATTCCTCAAACTGCTTTCCTAAAACAAAACATTTTGTATTTTTTTGCACAGTACAGACTGATGCAAAATGACAACTTGAAGCAGCCCTATACTTGGCATGATTTTTAACAGTATTACTAAACAGTAACAAAACTCAGTGTACAATACAACTGTCACTTAAGAGAAGCATGGAACATGCATTATATTAATATTAAACACTGGGTCGTAAAACTAATAAATTGTATGGAAAAATACACAAGTTAATTGTGAATGCATTACTATACACCCATGGTACTATGTAACACAATATTTCATTTGTAATTAATAAAAATGTAGTTAATCCTCTGGTTGCTTACTAATGATTTGTACAGGCAAAAGCAAAGCATGGGAAGCTACAAAATATACTTAACCAACTTCAAGAAAGGTTAACATTTGTTGTTAAAAGCAACACTTTATTAATATAGTCCACAGAACTCTGGCAAAAGCATGAGAGAGGAGATGCTTACTTCCGATTATCTACCATTCCCTCTAACATTCCATTCTAGCCTGTTATACATGCATTTGCTGTTACATAGGTTCATAGACTATCAATCGATGATGATCTTAAGAAGCTTAGCCATTCCCACAGTAGTTTTTAACCCTAATATTTTGGATAATTTATTTATTTATATTTGTTTACCATGGTAGTGCATTGAAATAACCCATAGAAAGGCCAAACAAGAATATTTTGGGACGTTTACATGTTTCATTTATCCATGAGTGTCAGGGAGTGCTAAAATGGGGGTGAATTTGCAGTTAAACTATCCAAATGCAAGTTGGATGGGAATTCCAAATGGATGCACATTGAGTAACAACTAAGTTCTAGCTCTCCCAGTGGGAAAACAGATCCTTAGCAGAGAAAGCCAGTGGGCCTAAATTTCTGGGTAAATTTCAGTAACTGGCTAGTAAGTGCACTGCCTGGATGTCAGGAAAAAGATAAGATAATAGAGGGGACCTGAAGGAAAATCAGCTACAAAAGGTGAGGGGAAAAAAAACAACGACTGGGAAAATTACTGCAGGTGTTCAGCAAAAAGAAGTGCAAGCTTCAGAAATGACTTCCAGAAAACTAGAGGAAAGTATAAGACAACTGCACAAAGACCTGGTTAAAATAAATGAAACATTGACAGAGTACATCAACTCAAACAAAAGGTTGGAAAAAATGGAAGAAGCTTTAAAGAGATATTCAGATGAGGTGATAAAACTGCAAAACTCGGAGGTCAAAATGAAGAAAAGGCTGGCTGAATATGAGACTGCACAAGAAGAGATATTTAAAAAATAATAGAATTACTGGACAAAGCACGTAGGGAAAACCTGAGATTTTCAGCTGTACCAGAGAAGTTGGAACGGACAGACTGTATTAATAGAATGAAAGTACAAATAAGCAACTGGATTGGTAGTCTACAACAGGAATTGTTAATGGAAAGGGCACATCATGTGTATGCCCCAAACTTGGCTATGAGAGAGCAATCTAGACCTTTAATAGTAAAGATGCAATCTTAGCAGGAGTTGATTCTGATAAACTGTGGCAG
This sequence comes from Protopterus annectens, assembly GCF_019279795.1. NCBI lineage: Eukaryota > Metazoa > Chordata > Ceratodontiformes > Protopteridae > Protopterus > Protopterus annectens. Next base: position 1,191,812,253 of record NC_056731.1, on the reverse strand, counting down.
AAGGACAAAGTCTGCATAAACTACAGAAAAAGTGGAAGCAGCGTCTTTGTAGAGCGCACAACAAGCTAAAATTTTATTAAGTGCATTTTATCTTAAAACCAATGCCAGACTTCATCAGATAAAACCTGGCCCACAAAAATGCAGAAGCTTTTATACAAAAGAAATTCTCCACCTCATAAGTGGGAGACGGCAGAGTGTTTGTGGAGAATGACTACTCATTCTACACCAGGCAGAAGAGGAATACATTTATTTCATTATTCAAGGAATGCCGAGAAGCAGGAGTGAGATTCAAACTGCTGTACCCAGCCGTCTTCAAAATATTTTTCAATGGAGGTACAAAATCATTTTTTTTAAGTACACACTAAGGAGGAAATACAATAGTTTGTCCAACAAAAAGTGAGCTGTGAAACAGAAGGAGATTCTGCTTCTTGTTCTTCTGGTAATAAAGAACACAAGAGAAACTTTTCCAAGGTTTCAACGGAAAATGCTTAAGAGAAGGAAAAACACGAGCTGACTATAAGAATTGAGAGTACATTGGAAATGAAGCAAATACAGCATTTGGGAGATGGAGATGAACAGGAATAAAACCAGTAACTTGGAAAGTGACAAATGTGAGATTACAAAGCAATAATTATATTTGTGAAACATGACAGAACAAATAAATATGGAAATATTGGACTTTTTTGGACTTTGTTAAACTTGTAGGGGACTCTAAAAGCATATGCCCTACTTCATGTCATTAATGTTCTGAAAAATACTTAGGAGATGGGAAGAGGTAGGAGAAAGTTAACCAAGTAAAACAATTTTTTTTCTTAATGGTACTATTTTTTAATAGTGCACAGTTTTCTTTGCATGCTATAAAGTAGTGTAATGGGGATACTAATGTAAATAGCTGCTCCTGTTTTTTTTTTTCCTTTCTCCCTTCTTTCTTTCTCCTTGTTCAGTTTTAAGTAGTATAAGAGCTGCAGTGTAAAAAGGTAGAAGAAGAATCTGGTTAAAAAGAGCATGACAAGAGAAAAATTAGCATGTTTTTTCTCATTCTTGCATAAAGGATCTAGTAAAAAGTTTTAAGGAAAAGCAAGTAAATGAAATAAGAATATTACAAAGATTTTTCTAGTAAATAAATGTATGCTTAGCAATTTTGTATTCAGTTCTCATGTCACTAGGAGACAATTTGATAAAGAGAAATGGCTAGGACATAATGTTCTCTTAAAGCACTCAAGTGTTTTCCCAACTGAGAGATGTATAAAGATAAAACAAAACTAAACAGCACTTAGTAGAAGCACAGGCTGCACCATGCTTCTTAGCACTTAACCTGTCTTTTAGGGCAACTAAGGTCTGTGACTGTGGTTGTATGTTTGGAAAATTTGTTCTTATAAGGGCAGTAACACTTCAATATTTGAAAATGTACATAGTTGTATGTTATTCAGTTAATTCATTTTGGGGAAATTAGGGTGTGCTTTTTTTTTTTTTTTTGAGGACTTTCAATAAAACTAGAAGTTTTGTAAGATGTGACATAGGTTCAAATGGGTATGACAAGAAACAACTGTATAAAAACATCAACATGCCAAACAGTGTATGCATGTAACACAAAAGCTGTAACTAGACATTTAACAAAAACAGCTGTTATACACAAAAAGTGGAAATAATAACATTTTAAGACAATGATGCTTTCTGTAATGTCTTTTAATGTCAAATGTCTCACACATAAATACAAAGATAGAGTGTACTGAACGTTACTAAAAAATGCAGAATGCAAATAGCTATGCTATAGGAGACATACTTGGAAAGAACTAAACATGTGGATTTGATAAAGAAAGGTTTTCAGGTTGGTTATTCAACAGAATACCTGGGGCGAAGAAAAAGAGGACTACTTATATTACTTGCAAGAGGAGCTCCAATAGTGACAGAAGAAAATAAAAAAAGATAATAATGGTAGATCTGTAGTACTAAGGGGCTACTGGCAAGGGAGGAGGATTACACTGGCACGTATTTACATTCCACCTAAAACTGCTATAATGGAGCTTAAGAAAATTTTGGGAAAAGTAATCAGCTTTCAGCAAGGAATATTACTTATAGGTGGGGACATGAATTGAATTGTAATACTGAAGGTGAGCCTGGGGGCCAGAATGGAAAATATAACAAAGGAGGGCAGATTTTGAAGAAATGTATGAAAACATTTGGCATGGAAATGTGAATTCATTACTAGGAGTTTGGAGTGAATTTACATATTATTCCTCAAGATACACAAACTGAGCTAGGCTAGACAGAATTTACATTTCACAGGAACACGTGCATTTAATTGAAGGTCTTGATATGTACCCAATAACTATTTCAGATCATGTGCCAATAATAACTAAAATAAAAACACAGGGTAATGAAATAAAATTGAGACACTGGTGCTTTCTCACATATCTGTTGAAAAGAGAGGACTTTAAGGAATGGGTAGCAAAAATTATTCAAGAGCTACTAGAGAAGATAGAAATTTCTTCTGAAAATATAGCTAGGGAATGGGATAAAATTAAACTGGAGTTTAAAAATTGGGTGGAAATAAAAGCATGGGAGATATAGTTAAGAAGTAACGAGCATTATTTAGAGGGAATGACAAATATTAAAAGTATTACAAAACGGGGAATCCTACAGAACAAGAGGAGAAGCAACTCCAGAATGCTAAACGGAAAATAAGGGATTACCATGATAATATGCATGAGTTTAGAAAGATTACCATTAAGCAACTGCTTGTTGATAATTCTAGAGCACAAAAACTTTTAGCAGAATGACTCAGGCAAAATAAATTAGAAAGGGCTGATGCCAAGCTTAGGGAGACTATAACAAGAAAGATAAGAGATCCTGTAGAAGTATTAGAAATATTTTGGAAATTCTACGAAAGTCTGTATAAAGCATAGAAATATGGAAATCAAGAAAAGGTACAAATATAAATGTTTACGGAAGAATTAAACGTGCCAAGGTTAGCAGTAGACGAGGCTTAACAATTAGCAACAGCTAGGATAGGAGAAGATGAGATAAAAATGGTGATGCATAACCAACCTACAGGAAAGTCCCCAGGAATAGTTGGTATTCCAGTTGAAGTTTGGAAGCTAGGAGGGAAATACTGAAAGATATGGAAGGTTTTGTTTAACAGTATTTTGGGAGGGTGGCCTAATGGTTCAGGTGTTTGCCTTACAAACACAAGGTGCAGGGTTTGAGTCTCTCAAGGGATAATTGGCTAGGCTTAAAATGGCTCGCAAGGGTAGTTAGCCTAGTACGAACCTATGAAGAGGAGAAATACCAACATTCTGGAAGAAAGTGGTGATAGCTGTAATACCTAAAGAAGGCAAAGATCCATCAGATCCAGCTTCATACAGGCCCCATTTCAATACTAAACCACAATTATTAAAGTGTTTATGTCTATAATGGCTAAAAAGAATGGCAAGACTGATGGCAAACTGATATGTATGGATCAATGTGGTTTTGTGGAGGGAAGGCAAACATTTGACAACATTTACAGAACATTTAAGCAGAATGTAAGACAATACCACTGTTGCTGGTGGGTCTTGATGCACAGAAAGCATTTGAAATAGTAAATTGGGACTTTATGAGTGATGCAATGGAAACATTTGCATTCCCTGATAAAATGATAAGGCTGATTAATTAAAATGATAAAAATGTATGAGGGATCAGAGGCGAAAATTAAAGTGGGTGTGTTACTCTCTGATAATTTCTGCCTGAGCAGAATAACTATTCTGGAGTGTACTCTTTCCCCTTTGTTATTTGTGTTATATTTAGAACCACTGGCAAAGAAAGCAAGGGACTCAGAAATTCAAGGATATAATTGGTATGGTAGTCAAGAAAAGTTAGCTCTATTTGCAGATATTATTTTACACCTGTAAAACCAGAAAAGGACACTACTGTGTTATGGAACATTTTGAAACAGTTTCAGATCTTTTCAGGATACAAAATTAATGAAGGTAAAACAAAGGCAATAGCAGTAAATCATGTATCCATATATGAATTGGTTCAGCAATAACCATATTTATGAAGACAAGATAAAATGAAGTATTTGGGAGTATGGATGAAAAATGATTCTAGTATGGCAGCTAAGAATATGTAGGAAGAGACTAAACAAAACAATACAAAAACTGAGAAATTGGAAGCTCTGCTATATGGATAGTAATTTACAAGCAGTTAAAATCTTTTTAGTCCCATTAGTCTTATATACAATCAGGCATATTTTATCAACCAGAAAAGTTGTGGAAAATTATTAGTAAAGAACTGAATGATTTTATCTGGAAGGGGAAGATGGCAAGTGTCAAGTGGGAAAAACTGATTCTTCTAATAGAACAAGGTAGATTGGGATTGCCTGATTTGAAGAGGTATTTCAGAGCTTCATGGTTAAGGCCCCTATACATAGCACAAGCATAAACCTATAATTCAAAGTGGAAAGGGATGATGACAAATCAGGGGGGAAGCTAAAGAAACAAGAAAAGACTGGGATTTTGGATGCAGACCTTTAAGGAAAACAACAATAATCATACAGAGTATTATATTCATAAAGTAGCAGAAACTATTCTAAGAACTAAGCAAACATGGGAATGGAGAAAAGAGATTCTGCTGATAGGGATTACTGCAACTAGGGATACAGACAATAGGCAAGAGAGGGCTGGAATTTATTGCTGAAAACTGGCAAAGCAACCAAGGTATTGGGAACACATAACTAGAGAGGGAAAGGCTATAGATTGGGAAGCTGCCAAGAATTTATTTGGACTGCAGGTTAGAGACTGCCTTCCCTATCAAGGACTGATAGAGTAAAGGCATAGAGAAAGAAACAGGGGGAGTCCTAAATGAAATACTAGCACTGGTAGAGTTTTTAGTAGAATCTAGAACAGAAGCTGCTGTTAAAAAAGGAATAATTAGTACAGCATATAAAATATTGCATAACTAGAAGAATCAGTCAGAGGGGGTTAGAAAGGACTGGGAAGAGAGACTGGATAAGCAATTCACAAGGAAACAATGGGGGATATATGTACGTCTCCCAAATATCCAACAAAATCTATAGGATATTTTTGCTTGGAAATGTTTACATAGATATTTTTATACCCCAAGTAGACTCCAGAGAATATTTCCTCAGGTAAACAGCAAATGTTGGAGGTGTGATTGGGAAGAATGAGGTAATTGGGAACATATCTTTTGGGAATGTGATGAGTTGGTAGACTTTAAAGATTCCCTCCAGGCTACTCTGTCAAGAGATACTGGGTGAGCATATTGGTGTTACTAAGGAAATAATTTTTCTGAGCTATGATACAGAATCGTAATTGCCTAGACAAAGTAAGGCCTCGCTGAGTCTAATTATGGTGGCTGCCACAAAAGTAATTACTAGAAAATGGAACTCAAAGTCTAAACCAACTATACCAGAAGTAGTGAATATAGTAACAGACATAAAACAACTGGAATTTAGATCTCTGAAAAAGGGAACAATACATACAGGGGAGGAACGAAGTTGAAAAGAAGGAAGGACTTGAATGAGCTATATAATGTTTGACTGACAAGGATTGGGTAGATTTTAAGTTATGTATAATGTTTGCAACTAAAACTTATGTCAATACGGACTGTGATGTAAAATACCTGCAACTAGGACTATGTCAATATGGTTTGCTTTCATTTATATAAATGTATGATTGACTATGTCATAAGTGATAATTTAATAAAGATGCTTCTTGTTAAAAAAATGTAAGATGAATGAATCCATGAATAACATAATTACTTTCCTTTATGGGGAGTAGAAGATGGTTCCATAGAAGCAGTATTGTTGGTAATACAAACCTATCCCTCCAACTTATTCTATTTATTTTGCAAAAGAAACTGAGATCCCTTGAGCAAGTATTTATGATACCATTCGACTTGTGAATGTATAATAGGACTGACAGAAAAGGGTCTGCTAAAGCTCTCTATGCAAGTTAGACGCTGCCTCTTTGTAGTTTGTATGAAACCAAGAAAAAGAAGGCTTTAAGACCGTCTGCATAAATTTTGTGATTTTAGGCCCTTGATGCTTGATGATAAAGCATTGTGTTCCTTCTAACTGTGCCAAGTGTTTGGGCAGGTACATACTGAATGGGACATTACATTGACTAATTGGCCTGATAAAAGCCAGGTACAGTGGTAGGGCTGCATTCATGGATTTGGACACCATACTTTTATATATAAACTGTGTGATGGAAAAGGACTTCCTTACAGTGATGGGTATTGGTGATAAATTAACAGTTTATTGTCGATGAAGGTTCCCAGATTTATGTCCAGCAAACTGTTCAGTGGAGAGGTTCAACTCTACTCAAGACCATGCAGACAGTATTCGCAGACCAGTTTAAGCATGAGTGGGACATGACCACCTCCATCTTCTCTTTGCATGTATGGTGGCAGCCACAACATTTAACATTTTTTACTTCTATGACCAAAGGGTGAGGGAGTCCCTACATTTCATTCATAATGAGTGAAATGGTTAATGTAATTTCTGTGAGGAGTCTGTTGTGGAATATGTGCAAAATTTTAGAAGTAGGTCTAGAGATCTTATGGAGATGGCACAGGAGCACACAGTACAGGTACAACAACATCAAAATGGTATGAGCAGATAGTAAGACAAAAAAAAATATGTATAACGCAAACTAATGCTCTTACTCCTGTTTGGTAGAATAAGTTGGAGGCAGCTTGGGAAGGTTCTTTCACTGCTGAGAAAAAGTTACATCATGTTAATTATGTGACAGATTTGTAGGGCAGGAAGCAGAAATGCTAAGTCTACCATGTTAACATGATAAGGTTCTATCATGACAGAGTTTATGGTACTCAGTACCTACAGAGGATCACGGAAGAAATCAGTGGGGGATCCTGGGGTAAGACCTTGACACTGAGGCTTGATCTGACACTTAATAAGTGGATGTAGTGATGTTACAGTTTCTATCTTCTACTCGGGTTCAAGAAAGTTAAGCAGAACTGTAAGAGTTAGGAGATACATTCACTGTTAAGGCCATGGTGTATCCAACTGGAGGCACACCGTGTGGTTACAGGGCCCCACTGCCCACTCAAACAGACCCCATGCAGGGTCTGTGAAGATGTAAAGCTGACTAAACCACTAAAGAAATTGGATCTGGGAGAAATCAGGAATCCAACAGTTCCTGAGCCACACTGCTACAGCTGGTCTCAACAAAGAATGGGAGTATTAGATTCTATGTGGACTATGGGAAAGTAGAGTTACATAATAAGATATTTAACCCATGCCCAAAACAGATGGTGTTTTGCAGCAGCTGGATGAGACTATGAATATGACAACTATTGACTTGATGTTAGGTTTGTGTATCAATGTATGAAAGCAGCTACTGGATAAGTTAGAGCTGTATTATGTTTCTAAAATGTAGCAAGATGCATCAAATATTACTTATTTTATGCTGTTTGAGATCATACTATATACACCAGTATACAGAATTAGTCCAGCTTGGCATTATAATTTAAAGTTACCCTGTATACAATTATTAACTTCAAGAAAGCTGCTTAATTGTAGGTATTAACAGCTGACAATCTGGTGTTTCTATCTAGTTTACAGGGAGTTATAATGCTAGTATCTCAAAAAAAAAAATAAGTAAAGCTTAAAATTAAATGAAAATGGTGGGAACTCAGCAGACTGAAGGCTGTCAAGTAAATGGAAAGCTTGCAACAACAGAATTAAAATGAGATCAGCTCTCAGGAAACTTGACTCACAATGATAGTGCACTAATGTAAATGTGCTTGTATCTCTCCTACAGTCCCCCCCTCCCGCAAGGAGAATGGAAAACGTGTAAAGCAATTAATGTGCATTTAACAACAATGATATTCAGTCAATAAATCCACGAAAAAATTAACCATTTGTAGAACTGTGTATTACTAATGGGGTTCCATGCTTTCAGATCTACAACAAAAGCCAAATGGATTACTTAATTAGCTGATTAACAGCAGTGGTGTACAGGGATAAACCCCTGGCTATGACCTAGGCAACCCAATTTCAGTTACTAGCTCAGGCCCCTAACGAGCTGGCAGAGGAGGATAGGTATGCACACCCTGTACAATTGGACATCCACAGCAGTAATTCTTCAGAGGAGGAGCAGGACTGCATTACATATTGGGGGGGGGGGGGGGGGGCTCTCCGCTCAACAAGCCACGTCTTGTGGCAGCCTTTATTAATGAGTGCATGGGAGTGTGCACTCACAGATGGAAGGCATTGTGGGCATTCACAGTGATGTGGGGAGCCTGTCCCTCTGCCCAGGGGGAGGGGTAAGGCCATACAAATGCCTAACAGGGAGTATGACTACAAGGACATAAGCAACCCACTTGCTGCCTGTGTGACAGCCCTGCCTTGATGTCTCTCTTCCCTGTCCTATGCTGGGGGATTCCTAGTATGGGGGATTGACTGGAGGCAATACCATAAAGGGAGGCTTGATCATCAGCAGGCGAAAGGGCAAAAAGCACCTAAAAAAATAAACAAATAAGAGACATCTCCTTTAAAAAGTGAAAACTGAATGGCTGAAGAGCCTAAATGCAAGCCTTTACAACACAAGGTAGAAAGCTACAGGAAGATAAACAGCTTAAAATAATGATGATTAGATGAAACAAAAGTATTTGGAGATTTATTTTTCACCACATTATCATGGCAAAGGTAGGAAAATATAAGCCTTTTTGGACTGGCTCAAGCATGAACATTTCTTCTGATGAAAGGATAGCTTATAATAAATGACTGTGAAGAAAACAAAACAGTTAAAAAATTATTTGCTTGCTTTTCCTTAGACAGCCAAAAATGTCATACTTCGATAATTCAGCATCATTCACTGAGGATTCTGTGATGCAACAATGTTGTGGTAATTTAGGGAAACTGGAAAGTGAATCTACACTTACACATTACACCTATAACTAGAATTCCTTAATGAATCTGTTTCCAAGACAGATCAATTAACACAATTTCACATACCATGGTCCAATATACAGCAATATACTTGATCAGCAATGTGAGCATTATAAGTAGAGTAAAAGCGATAAAGGTTTTCGTATTTGGGCTAGAAGTCACTACTGATGGCAGCGTATCAGTGACTAGTGCATTTTTTTAAATCTCTAAGCTCTTTGTCTTTGGATTTAACAGCCAGAATTGCTGGAGATCTACTGTGAGTTTCTTGCGTCACACTCAAAACATAGCACTCTGTTAGCTGCTTTCATGCACTGATGTCCAAGTACTTTGATACGAGGACAAAACAGCTTTTTTGGAGAAATTAGTGTAGAAGAAAAGCATTGCCATAACATGAAATTAGCACAATTAAAATATAAAGAAGTTAGCAGTGTAGCGTGAATGATCACATGTTCTACTATGAAAGATAACAGGTTACAGACAATGGACAAGACTTGGATCTGCACTACAAACCAATGATTACTCAGATGGCACCTTATTTGCCAAAATGAAAGAAACAGCTTAAAACAAGAATCACATATCTGTTAGCCATAGCTCAGTAGAAAAGGAATGTAAGCAAAAAGTGTAAAGCACAAATGTAGTATCAGCTGTCTGCATGGTGCTTGCTGGGGTGGGTGCTGACTGATAATAAAGTATGGTGGCACTGTGAGTCTACAATTTCAAAGCAGTACAAGCACTTGAAAATTATGGGTTACTACACTTAAAGGGTGCACAGCACTGCAGGCAGTGTATCCATATGGAAAATAGTAGTCAATAAGTTTTGGGGGCCCTATATTTAGACTACACACAGCACTGCAGGGTGTGCATTTGTGTAGAGAACAATACTGGAACTGATCAAAGGAAGGTTTTTCTACATTTAAGGGCAAACAGCATTGTAGGCGGTGTACCCAGGTACAGAGAAGGCACAAGTACTTTTTCTCAGAGGTGGTCTGAGATAACTGCCAGGGTAAGCTACTTCTCAAAAGTCACAGCTCATGTAGTGATGTAGGAACCAAATCCACGACAATAGATGGCAAAGCCTAACAGCTCAAAGTTAACGCTCTGTGTTATACTACAAGATATGGGATAGAACTGCAATGCAATATGACACAGTTCAGCATGCAAATGGGGGGGAAGGATTACATATTTAGGTCAGAGGTGCACATTAAACAACTACTGTGTACAACCCCCCTGAAGAACAGTGCACAAGGAAACACGGGTGTAATGTTATGCTGAGGGTGCACAGCAAGAAAACATTACGTACTCTATACTGCTATAATGCCTGCATGTTCATGCAGCCATAATTATAATAGCAAATCTGCACAGTGAACTTGGTGGGGAAGAAATGTTTACAGACTCACTGCTGTAAAACTACTAAGGTAGGTGTGAGTGAACAACACCAGAGACTCAACTGCTGTGTGTGCATTTCCCATTCCTATGCACTGCTGTTCATTTGCATCTTGTTTGGGCTTTAAACCCAGTAACTGATGTCACAAAAGTGCAGGGTTCTGTCACATTAGTGAAATCTGATGGTACTGTCTGTGTGTGTGTGTGTGTGTGTGTGTGTGTGTGTGTGTGTGTGTGTGTGTGTGTGTGAGAGAGAGAGAGAGAGAGTGAGAGTTTGCTTTTTTTCTCCTTCTGCCTGATGGCTGCCAGTATTCCTAAGACCTGAATGGCACATTCATTCTCCATAGGGCATGAACCTAAAGACACATTCATTATCTCATACAGTAAAAGTATAAAACCTGCCCAAGATGCAGCTCACATCTGGGACGTTTACTTGGCACTTGATCATGGTCCTTGGTACTAAAGCATTCTTGCTGTACACTCAACCTAAGCTAGGGGGTCAGCCCTGCAGGAGATGCAGGTATACTTCCTTCTCCCAAGGAGGGTAAGCTGACTGCAGCCCCTCTTCGCATCCTCCACAGCTGGGGCTCTGACTGAACCAGAACTGTCTGGGTCAGAGTCACGGAGCTGGCTGGATGACTGGTGTATTGTATCTGACACGTCCTTAATTATCCAGGAATAATAAACACAGTGTCATCATTAGGGAATGTGACACTATACCTAAGCTCTATATGCACTCAAAAAATTTGTCATACAGGATACTTGGGGAGATAGTCCTAAAGAAACTTAGCCCTCTGTACAGAGCTACTATCCACTGTTCTAATCTCCCAGAGATTAACTGGACAAAAGCATTAAAAACAGATAGCAGACCAAGAAAACAAATACACTTGTCAGAAAGAATGCTTATGTATTTACAATAAGTTTGAGCTAAAAAGACCTCTGATTAGACAAGAAACATTCCTCATCTATAACCCTGAGACTTTCATGAAGCAATACTGGGAAACAAGCCTACCCTGTTATTTTTTTTAAGCTAATAATATTTCAAGTGTTTGCAGATACTAAACAGTTACACTATCTGCAACATTTACAGACGAACAAAGAAACTGTCACACTGGGTGGATGGCTTAGTGTGAGCAGCTACAGTTTACTGATACAGCATAGCTTAACAGAGTTGGTTATATTAAAACTGAAAGAAAATTTTGACCTTGAAAAAAGGCACAATGTGTTTTTGCTTGGGCATCTGGTATTTGTATTTCATTCTTAGCTAGGAATGCAGATAAGTATTTGTGTTTATTTGGACAACCCGAATTTGTGTTCTCTACCTTCTTCCCAAGATTTGCAATAAACTGCTAACTCAGCACAAATGCTCAATACTTACGTATTTGTTTATTGTTAAGTAACCCTTTTTGTTCCACCTCTACCGCTTTGTAAAACTAAAGCAAGGAGGGATCAACAATTCTTTTAAGATCTGCTTGTAGACTTCCTACTGGACTTCATATTCCTGACAAGACCTGCTCTCTCCTCAGTTGGCAGTTCCCCTTCACGAAATGTCTTTAGATTACCCTTCACAGAAATATGGTGCATGTTTTTCATACTTTCTTTAAAAAAAAAAAAAAAAAATGAACTTAATTATTAAATATAAAATGCCTAAACCATGAATACTGTTTGATTTCTGAATCCGTAAATGCTGTACAAAGAACTATCCAGTAGAAATCTTGTGTAAACATACAGATATACTTCCTATATACATTTTCTGCACTTTTTGCATAACAATATTGAGATTTGAGAAAAAGCATTCTTGTCCATTTAAAAGAGTTTAAATGCTGCACTTTTTGCATGTTAACAATATTGAGATTTGAAAAACAGCATTCTTGTCTATTTCAAAGAGTTTACATTTTCAATACTGCTGAATCTGAATGGAATTAACTCTGTAATGCAAAACAATGATTATTTAATTGGATTTCCCAAGAGCAGAGATAAAATAAAAAGCTAAGCTTTTTCTGGAAAGGCAAGAAAATATTAAAAAAATGCAGGTGTGTGGTTGACAGCTAATTAACCAACTACTAATTGTGTGTGTGTCATATATGTATTTTAATCTACTCGTTGTCGCCTCACAGCAAGAGGTTTTCCCATTCGATTCTCGGCTGGAGCGCCTTCTGTGTGGAGTTTGCATGCCCTCCCCACGGTAGAGTGACGTTAAAGGCATGCAGGTAGGTGCGAGCGTGAATGGGCGTGCCTTCGTTGAAGGTTGGGTGTCGGGCTGGCAACCCGGCACCATAAAATCCACTGCCAATCATGAGCAGACCGGAGTTCCACTTCCGCTGTGGCGACCCCTAACTGGGAAAAGCCGAAAGACATACATACTAGACTGCTAAACAATGTTTTTTTAAATACCTGTATTACATTACCACTTAAGAAATGGGCAAACTAACATTAACAGAAAATACAATAAACTATTTTAACATTGTCCATTTAAATGCAATATTCATCACATACATTTTCTTTGCTACTGTCAGTCCAACATTATAAAAATTGCTGAATTCCTGTCTTCCCTAAACCTCACTCCTCCTCCTTCTTAGCATTATGTATGCATGTATTGTTCACACAATTATTTACTTCTATGAAATTTGCTCCTTCCCATTTCTAAAGATCCCTCTTCCAGTTCTTTTGTCTCTTTTATGATACTCAATACCTCAGCTACAGTTGGTGTACACTTTGATTTCCATTTTCTAGCAAATGCTTTTTTACGCAGCCAACAGAATTAAACTTTATAAGACCTCATTATGCCTAGACAATTCAGATCATGTACCCCCATCTTAAAACAATAATTTCCTTACTTACAGCCATTTGCTTACCTAATATAGCTAGTAGAGCACTCTGTAGGGAATTTTTAAAATCTGCCAACTCATACTTTCAAAACATATGCACCCAGTTATCTCTTTCTTCACCATCACAACTCCAACATTTGCTGTTTATCTGAGGAAAAAATCTTTGAATTCTGCTTGACGTATAAAAATACTTATGCCAATACTTCCAAGCAAAGATCCTAAAACCTTCTGGACTTGACTGCATACTTGGGAGCCATACGTACATGTTCCCATTGTTTCCTTGTCAATTGCCCTTCGTCTCTCTTCTCAATCTTTTCTAACTTTCTCTGATTCTTACAGTTATTATGCAATATTTTATATTCCCTATAATTATCCCTTTTTAACAGCTACTTCTGTTCTAGATTCAACTAAAATCTCTACCAGAACAGGTCTTTCACTTAAAATCACCCTATCCCTTACATTTGCCTGTCCTCTGAGTTAAAGCCCTAGTAGGGAAGGCAGTCTCTAGCCTGCAATCCAAATGTCTTCTTGGCCTCATCTCACTGTATTACCCTTCATTCTTGACTTATTTGTTCCCAATATCTTTGTTCCTTTGCCAGGTTTCTCCAGTATATTCCAGCCCCCCTTGCCTATTTTCTGTGTCTCTACTTGAAGTCATCCCTTTTGGCAAAATCTCCTTTCTCAATTCATGTATTTGCTTAGTTCTTATAATACTTTCTGCTATTTTATGAATATAATATTCTGTACGTTTGTTGTTATTCTTTTTAAGGATCTGCATATAAAATCCCACTCTCTCTATTTCCTGAACTTCTGTCTTGCTTCATCATCATCCCTTTCCACTTTGAATTATAAAATTCTGCTTGTGTTAATGCATATGAGCCTTAACTGTGTAGCTATAAAATATTCATTCAAATCAGGTAAACCTAAACCATCTTGTTCTACTGGAAGGATCAGCTTATCCCACTTAACTCTTGTCCTCTCTTCCCCTTCCAGATAAATTCCTTCAATTCTTTATTAATTACTGCACAAAACTTCTTTTCTGGTTGGCAATAGTATGCCTGACCTGTATGCAAACCTGTATAGTATGCCTGACCTGTATGCAACACTAAAGGGACTAAAAACAATTTTCACTGCTTGTATCTTACTATCCATACCCATAAATAAGAGCTTCCAGTTCTTCATTTTTTTAATTATCTTTTTAGTCTCTTCTCACATACGTTTAGCTGCCACAACAGAAACATTTTTAATACAGACTCTTAAATACATCATCTTATCATGTTCTGATAAATATGGGTATTGCTGGACCAATTTGTTAATGGGTACATATTTTATGGCTATATCCTTTGTTTTATATTCATTAATTTTATATCCTGAAAAGACCTGAAACAAAATAATATCATCTGCAAATAAAGCCAACTTTTCTTGATTACCATACCGATTACATCCTTGTATTTCTTAGTCCCTTATTTTCTTTGCAAATGGCTCTAAATATAAAGCAAATAACAAAGGGGAAAGAGGACACCCATGCCTGCTTCCTCTGTTCAAACAGAGCTTATCTGAGAGGTGCCCTTCCATTTTAGTTCTTGCCTCTGATTCTTCATACAGACTTCTAATTAACCTTATTATTGTATCAGAGAATGCAAATGCTTCCAATGCCTATTCATAAAATCCCAGCTTACTCTGCCAAATGCTTTCTCTGCATCAAGACCCACCAACAACAGGGGTAATTTCTTACATTCTGCATCTCTCTGGATCATCATTGTCTATTAATGTTGTCAAATGTTTGCCTCCCCTCCACAAAACCACAGTGATACGTAGCTATCAATTTGGCAACACCTTTGTCATTCTTTTAGCTAGTATAGGTATAAACACTTTATAACTGTGGATTAAAACTGAAATCGGTCTATATGAATCTGGGTCTGAAGTATCTTTAGGTAACACAGCCACCACGGCTTTCATCAAATATGTTGGTACTTCCCTTCCTTTTTTAACATATTGTTAAACAAAATTTTCCAGATCCTTATCACATTCTCCACTCCAGTTTCCAAACTTCCACAGGAATACCAGTTAGTTGTTGAGCCTCATTTAACTCTGAGCTTGGCATAATTAAGTCTTCCATAAATATTTACATTTCTAGTCTTTCTTGCTTTCCACAATTCTCTGCTTTATACAAATGTTAATAACATTTTCAGACTATCTCCAAAACCTATACAGGATCTCTGGTTATTTTTCTTGTTACAGGCTCCCAAGTTTGGCAACAATCCTTCAACATTCTGTTGCCTAAGTCGTTCTGCTAACAGTTTTTCTGCTCTGGAGTTATCAAAAATAGTTGCTTAACTGCAATCTTTCAAAATCAGGCATATTATCCAGACACTCCTTTATTTTCTCTTTAGCACTCTGAATTTGCTCCTCCTTTTGTTCCATGAGATTCCCCTCATTCTGCAATACTTAACTTTTGTCAGCCCCTCTAACTAGCTTCTGTTACTTAACTGTATCTCTTTCTCTTTTATTTCAACCCTATGTTTAAACTCATTTTCATTTTATCCCAGTCACTAGCTATAACTTCTGAAGATTTATCTATCTTCTCTAATAACTCTCGAATAATTTATACTACTCATTCCTTAAATTCCCCTCTTTTTAACTGACAGGTGGAAAAGTACCGGTGTCTTATTTTTAGTTAATTTACCCTGCATTTTTATCTTAGTTTTTACTGGTGCATAATCAGAAATACTAACTGAATGTGTTTTGAAGCTTTTAATTAAATGCACATGTTCTTGTGAAACATAATTTTTATCTAGTTTAGCAGTTATTATACCTTGGGGAATAACATGTAAATTCTGTCAGAGCTCCTACTACTGAATTCACATATTCCATACCAAATATTTTCATAAATGTCTTCAGAAATCTAATCTCTTTTGTTGTATTGTCTCTTCTATGTCTCCCTGATATATGTCCCCCTGATACATCCTCACTATTGCAAATCAAACTCTAGTCCCACATATAAATAATATTCCCTGCTGAAAGCTGATTATTTTTCCTAAAATTTTCTTAAGCTCCATAACAGCAATTTTCAGCAGAATATAAATATGTGTCATTGTAATCCTACCCACTTGCCAATAGGCCCTTACTACCACAAATCTACAATTTCTGGCTTTTGTTTTTCATGCATCACCATTGCAGCCCTTCTAGCAATTAGTATAATTACTCCCATGTTGCATTGTCACTAATACTCTGCTGAATATCCATTCACAGGCTCATTTTTTTTCCAAATGTGTGCCTCCTGCATCATTGCTATTTGCACTGTGCATTTTAATGCAATACTCTTTCCTTTTTAACTGTAAGGACGTTCAATTTATAGGATTATATGGACGACAAAGCCATTATGATAAAAAGCTATTGCTCCCACCTATTATACATGACAATTTTTTAAATGTGTATTTCCAGCTTTTGTGTTACATGCCTATACTAATGTTTTTCAGGCTGATCTTTTGTACAATTGTTTCTTCACTCCTCTATTTGAACCTTTGTCACATGTTTCAAGACTTTATATTTTAATGAAAACCTTAAACAAAAGTATTAAATATAAAACATCCCATTCTGTATTAACTTGGAACAAACACACAAAATTATGCACATCTTCAAAATATGAAATTTAACCTTCTGGACGGGAACAACTGTCTCAAATTGAAGGCTGCATCTAAAGGCACTATCTAAATTAAAATCAAAGTTACCAATGCTAAAGCACATGTTACAGTCTGCCCTCTCACTTACACTGATTGCTGTTTGTTCTTTTCTCTTCCTCTCCCAGACATTAAAAACAGCTTGTACGCTTTCAGAAAACATTAACCTTTAGCCCTAAGAAAAAAATGCACTGCCTACCTTTAAAAGAAAACTAAACCGTACATGGCTCTACTAACTGCATTAAAGTATTAAGGCTGCTAGGGAGGCTACCTCTTATTCACTTCTCATAATTTCAAACAATTTTCTCAATGACCTGCTTGCCATTGTATCTTTAAATTTTGCATATCCTTCTGCAAAGAATATTCAGAATTCTCACGATTAACTGATTGGACCTGCAGACAGCTTGTCTCAGTGAAAATGTACTATCAATGAGTCTTCAAAAATTTTACTCAGAAAAGAATGCACAGATGCCCTTAGCTGCAGGCATCTCGACTCCACTGAACATTTGCCAGTGGAAAATAAACTAGCCAATACTTCTACAGTTGTAAGAAGCTTAGCATTTTCATGGCTTTCATCATTTTGTCTTATTTTTAAAGCCTGCATGCTTATAAAAATACCAAATACCTATTTACAGGTATTAGACATTCTCCGCTGTAAAATAAAAAAGAGAAGATATCCTAATTCTATACAGAATATAATCAGTGCACTTTTACACCTGAGCCCCCCAGCAACCAAAGACCACAGCATATGAACACTAAGCTTGGTTATGTCCAGCCTTTTTTCTTATTATACTGTAAAACCTATATTTCTTACAACTAAAAATGTACGTGTTTACATTAATACCTTTAACATGGATCCACTTTTAAATGTCGAAATTCCAAAATCTCGACTTTTAAAAAAAGTACCCAAAACATCGAGATTTCAGAATCTCGACATTTAAAGGTGGGTTAAAAAACAAAACAAAACAAAACTAAAGTAAAACAAACTGTTTGCCCCCCCCCGCACCCCACCCACCCAACCTACTTAAATACACCAACTCTGAGATCGCACTACAGTACAGAGAATGGTAAGTGCAACAGGAGCATTACTATTAGATTCACTGTAGTGCAATCTCAGAGATGGTATATTTAAGTGGGGGGTGCAGGGGGCTTGCCCCCGTGCAAACACTTGAAAGTCTCTCTCTTTGTTTTAACCCACTTTTAAATGTAGAGATTCTGAAATCTCGATGTTTTGGGTACTTTTTTTTAAAAGTCGAGATTTCGGAATTTCGACATTTAAAAGTGGACCCTTTTAACATATACAACAGTCACTGAAAAGATTCCCCCACATTTACAATACCCCTGACTACACACTGCACAAAATTGTTTTACTGTATATAATGAAGTTTATATCATGAAATGTTTATACAACTACTACTAAGAATAAAAATTGTTTTACTTAGTTTCCCCCTTTAGTATCCTTCTACACATTAATGACAAAGTGGGGTATATACTTTACAGTCCACCCACAAGTTTGACAAAGTCAACCGAAGTCCAGTGTTTTTCCAACTATTTTTTCCTTGTAAAACCATATTTCACAAATGTGAGAAGATGCTTTATAGTCTATCATTTATTCAGTAATTTCAGAGTTGATTATTCCTGCTCATCTCCATCTCCCAACACCAGACTCTGGTTCAAGTCCAAGGTACTGTTGAACTTTCTAGTCAACTCCTGTGCTTTTTTTCTGTATCTCAAGCATGTTCCTTTGGAACACATGCAAAGGCTTCACTGGCAAAGTCTCTCTATGAACCTTACCATCAGAAGGATGATAAGGAGGGTCCCCTTCTGCTTGCTGACTCACTTTTTGTTTGTTAAACTTTATTTCCTCCTTAGCCTGTTCTGTTTCAAAAATTACTTTGATTCTTCAGGAAAAAAACATGCTGAAGGGCAAGTGGATACAGGAGCTTGAATCTCACACCTACCTCTTGACATTCCCTGACCGCTGGTATACATTTGTTTCTCTTCTGCCTCATGTACGATGAATAATCATTTTCTACAAACACACTGTTGTTTCCAATTTGTAATACTTTGCCATATGCCACAATTTTGTCATCTCTTTCTGCTGGTTTGACTGCATCTTTACTAATATAGATCTTGGCTGTTTTCTCATGGCCAGGTTTGGAGTATACACTTGGATGGCACAGTGGTGCAGCAGTAGCATTGTCACCTCACAGCAAGAGGTTCTCCAGTTCAATTCTCAACTGGGGTGCCTTTCTGTGTGGAGTCTGCATATCCTCCCTGCGTTCGTGTGAGTTTTCTCTGGGTGCTCCGGTTTCCTCCGACATTACAAAAAGACATGTGTCTGGAGCATTTCTCTCCAGGCCTCCACTGAAAATTGGCTCGTTCCAACTCGGACTTTCCTGGTTAACAAATATGAAATAAATAAATAAATAAATGTACCCTTTCAAAATTATCAAAGTCTGCTGTGGAATATCAGAGTCCAGTTGCTTATTAATAAATATAAAATTAATACAATTTCTTCCAGTTTCTCTGGTACAATAGAAAATCTTTGCGTATGCTATCCCTCTAACTCTTAACCTCATATTAAGCCTGCTTTTTCTTAATCAGCCCCTGATTTTTTTAAGTTTTTATCAGTTCATCTCAATGGCTAGTTAATGCTTCTCCTATTTTTTTCAGGTTTTTGTTTGAACTGATTATATTCCTTCGGTGTTTCGTATATTTTAATCACCTCTGAGCACTTCTGGATTTATTTTTTCTTCTAAATTACTGGAAACCATCTCTTAAACCAAAGATAAAGCTTGAACTGCTTTTTGCTGAACAGCTGCAGAATCCTTTCCAGGCAGTGTTTTGTCTTCAACTTTTCTGGTTAATTTTCTCTCAGGTTCTTCACAATTCTTCTTTGCTGGCATCAATGCAGCATATTTACTAGCCAGTAACTTAATTTTACAAAACACACTTTCAATGCCACATGTTTTTCCTCAGTTTCTGTTTTCATAATGGGGGAGTTGAACTTATGCTTTTGATCAGTCATCTTGGGAAGTCCAATTTCTAAACAATGTTAATCAAAGCAAAGTGTCTGTTATTTCTTGTCCCTGTGATATGCTAGTTTGCACCTGCAATTGGTAACTTATCATCAGTGCTCTCCTCTGTTTAACAAATGAACTAACCAACTTGATTGTTGCACTCAAGAAGGCAACTATACTTTCTCCGATACTACCGTACCAAAAGGTCCCATGAATGACTTTCTTTTTGTACTTTGTATGTTGCACATTTTCTTTTGTGCCCTCTAATCAAAGTTCCTGCACTCTGCAGATGATTTGTTATTCACATTCCAGTACAGCTTTCCCAAAATTCAACCATAGCTTGATAAAGCTTTATTAATAATGCATCTCCAAGCCATGTTGTTTAAATCTGCCAAATATAAGAACAAGCTCAGTCAAGACTGCAGTGCTAGTGTGATTTCCATTAGCAATATAAACATATTTAAATATCTCAAGAGTTGCACTTTATATCACTCCAGGTTTTGTCTGCCAACTCCAAAACTTGTTAGACTTGCATTTTGACTCATCTCTGTCTACAGGTCAGAATGATCACTGATAAGTGGTCCTTCTGCCCTAAATTCAGTTTACCCTCTGTGGCAGTGCTAACATCTTCATCACTGAATGAAATAGATGTACAGAGATTTCTGTAGATACCATCTGCATCAACATTTGCCTGGCTACTTCTTGATCTAAGGCCTATTTTCTTTTATCTCATGCACGTCAATCTCCATTTTTCAGACTCACCCTTCTGCTTCACTACTACATAATGCACATACTCAAATGGAAATTTCAGTGCTTTTCAGTCCTACACAGACCAAGACAAATATTTACTGTCTCACCCACATGACTACATCAGTTTGTATGTTAATCCCTGCTATCATTCTAATGTGTCCCTAAAATGGCATGGATTCTAGACAGGACATAGTATTGTGATGGTACTTTGGTGACTAAATGGCAACATTCTCAACATGGGCAAAGATAACTTGACAGGAATAATAATCACTGACCTTACAAAAGTCTTTGACCTAATCAACCACTAGCCCATCTTTCTCTTTCTCTCTTCAGAACATAAGTATCCATCATCTGGTTCCAAGATTTCTCGTCAAACAGATTCTTCAAAGTTAAATTAGGCTCTTCTCAGCCTATACCTTTTTCAATGGAAGTACCTCAAAGTTCTAGTCTAGCCTGTCTTCTTTATTTTCACTAATAAAGTACCTTATGACCTTTTTACTCTATAACTCATCCTCTGCACAGATTACATGGTAATCTTTAAGTTCAATCATAACGGCTCAATGATGAAAACGCAGCTGCAAAAAGACCTTAATTCCATCAATTCCAGGCCCATTAATAACTAATAACTAATACTTGACCCCATACAAACAAAACAAAAATGCTAAAATCTGTCACTTCATCAGTAACTCACCTTCTCATGAGTGCCACAACCTCACCCTCAAAAAAGTCAAATGACTCCTACTGCAGCACCAAGCAGACCTGCCAATAGGATGTCTCATCTTTAAAATTCTCCAGCTTAACTCATTCACACCACTGACTGCAAAAATGCTAACACACACACACACACACACACACACACACACACACACACACACACACACACACACACACACACACGCTACAACCTCAGACATCTCTCACATGCAACCCTTCCTCTACAACCTCAACAAAATCAAGCAAAACTGCACCAACCACTCTTTCTCCATTCTTGCTCCTAAACTATGGGGATCCCAACCCCACCTAAAGAAATTACAGTCCCCCTACCCCACCTTCAGAACTGAACTTAAAAAATAAAAAACTCCACACAAATTCAAACTAATTGCCACACAGCAGGCCCAGCAGGCCACATCACCTAAAGAACTTTCAAACTCTAGCCTTACTTTTTTTAACGGCTAACATCTCTTAACTCCACCTCCTTCAACCTCTCCTGGCCTGACTCTTATTAACTCACATTTCCACTAGAATGTAAACCTGACATATAATCATGTACAACTGAAAAATGTAGGTTTTTCTCATAATTAATGCTATGCCTTTTAATTGCTACTGTACAGTTTTTGTTATATACTGTTACTTTCATGTAGGACGTACCTACAAATGGTCAGTTGTGATCAGTGTACTTCTCATGTAAACAAAATAAAAATAAAATTAAATAAACATTTCTGAAAGGGCAGCTGCTGTTCAAACTAATTGCTTCTCTTTGCTGTTATATTTTACAGCTAACCTTTAATGGTTGAAATGTTTGTCTTCTCTCACTTAATAAACCACTGAAGCATACAACTCCAGTACGTACAAATGCATGTCAAGTACAATTCAAATAATCTATCATGTTAGATGAATACAAGTTTCTGATTTAAATATACTTCTTGTAATGTAGTTTGCATTATTCTACTTCATAATGCTTAATCACTGCTTCTTTATGATATCTGCACAATGGACTGCTGTGAATGTTATCTATAGTTATTTTGTTTGGTTATTCATGCAATCTCCTTGAATGGCCCTTAAAAGGGTAATGCACTCAAAGACAGGTTAAACAAGTCAGCAACAATTATCATTAAATAACCAAATGAAATCATCCACATTGACAGTGGTGTTATTGCTGTATTTTACTTTTAAAAATATATTAAGAAAATCAGTGTGACACTAGATCCCAAGAAGGTTTTGATAAGAATTAGAAAAGTTTGCACTTACTCACAGAAACTGCCAGGAAATAATGACAGGCATTTTTACAGGATAAAAAATATAAATAAAATGTTCCTGTTCTAGTAGAAGTATTTAACACCCATAATCGAATAAGATAATGGACTGACCAGCTACAAATAATCCCTACAATTCACGAGCTTCAACAGTTCACAGATTTATGAATATACATACAATGCTCATCATTAAAGATCTAGGGTATATAGAGTCTGTGAAAGTAATGCAGCTAGCAATTATAAAGCAACGATTACCAACCATTTTTTGCACTTCTGAACATCCTTGAACCTTTTAATCGACATACACACTATCATTGTCTATGGTAATGCATTCCTGGCATAAGCCACCATGTGTGTGAAAGAATATTTCCTAGTCAGTTCAAAATGTCACTTATGTCTCCATCATTAAAACCCCCCACCTTCTTGTTCATGAATGAATTACATATCTCAGGTGTCCAACACTATCCAATGGCAAATATAGCAAGTTGTAAGAATTCATCCATATACCCTAGCTCTTCTGTTTCTCTCACTACTTTGGCACATGTGGGAAAGTATCAATCAATTAAAACTCATTATATCGAGTGCAAATCGAGCAAAGAAATTTGGTTGAAACAACTTTCATTGACAGTGGAGTTTTTCCTTTTCTCCATACTTGTGTGAACTCTGAGTAGGTATATTTAAGTTAGGGGGTGGTGGAAAAAGTAGCTTTTCCAAGAGGTTCCCAAAATTTGTTTTAGCCGCCTTCCAACCAATCAGCATTTGATCAAAAAGCTGATCTATAAACATAAACCCACATGTGTACTGTATGTTCTAGTAAGTTAATCCCCCCTTTCTCTGAACATCCCCTCAAAAATGTATAAAGTAATCTGTATGATGTTTTATACATGCTGTGTGTGCAAAGTAGGGAAGACATTAGCACCTCTGGAGTTCATTTCTCTAATTATGCACTATCATTCATCTGGTTCATGACACAAGTCAGTCACATTATATTGCATGATTCAGCTTTGAGGCAACTGTAATCCCATATCCTTTTCTTCTGCTGTCCGCTATAGGGTTCCCAATTCAAGCATGTATGTTTTCCCAGAATTTCACTCTCTGAACAGAATACTTTACAATTTATTGCATTCCGTTCTGCATACATCACTTCATATGTCTTCCCAAACTGATGCATCAGTTCACAGTGGAGACAGATCTCTCAAACACTAACCACTGCTCCATTCCTGGTGTCACTGCAGTGCATTCTGCTTGTTTGCTCAAGTCAACAAGCTGACAACAATTAGGGAGATAAAACTGGTCCTAATACTAAATCCAGAGGAACTCAGTAATTAGTAAATTCTTCCAAAATAATTCTCCCCAGTCATCCAGTTGCCCACCAACAACTTATTTACCTCAATAATGTAAAATGACTTCCTGAATCCATTAAATTCCCCACCAATTAAATGTGAAGTACAGTATCAAAGAAAATGTTGAAGTCCAGATATACTACACACAATGTTCTGTTTGTCCACCACAGGGACAACCCAGTTGCAGAACATGTGGTTATTTTTGTAAGAAATGCTACCCAGAATAAATAAAACCAGAAATTGTATGAAATAATAGATATGTTGTAGAACAGTAATACGCTCTACCTGAAATCCTGGAGTAAAAACAGTTTTTATGATACACGGAATGCAGTTCTCAAAAAATTAAACTTATGGAAGAAATGGATTCCTTAACTATAAAATTAATTGATTTTACAACACAAAAATGAGGGAAGGTACAGTCCAAGAAAAGTATAAAATTTGCAGTTCAGAACATCTTGCCAAATGCTAGTTTGTTAAATAAAGAAGGTAAACATTTATCCAACTGCCCATTTGGGAAAGTTTTTGATAGTATCCACAAAGAAAATGCAGTGAATAAAACACTCAACCAACTCAGGAATACAATAAAACAAAGTTTAATAGCTCACATTAGACTTTCGGAGTATGTCCTTCCTCGGTGTGTATCAAATGCTTAAAATCACCACTCCCTATATACATATCACAATTAGTTAATTGATATCACATGACACAGCTTCAACAAAATTATCTAAAAGGTATGTCATCATTTTAAAATGCTCTGATAATCCACAACATATTCAAAAAATAAAAAGATGAAATGATACAAAATAACATCATACTATGGATATATATGCATATAAAACACACACACACACACACACACACACACACACACACACACACACACACACACACACACATATATATACATACATAAATATGCATGTGTGTGTGTGTATATGGTTCCCCTTTATAATCTCGAAATACTGAAATTTCAAATTTCACTATCTCGAAACTATAAAGGTGAACGACTCACAATCCCGAACCCAAAAGCATGAAACACTCAATCTCAAACATACATACACCATACATCACACAACACACACCATTCTACCCACACCACACAAACTATATAACCTTACACTACATGTAAGCAGTGGGGCAAGTCCCCCTGCAACCCCTTACTTATATATACCAAATCCGAGATAGCACAAACAGAAAAAAAAAAAAAACTCCTACCCAAACATTCTACAGTCCCTCGCGTACACACAAACACCAACACATCCAACACTCACACTCATACTTCCACCTCCCTACCCTAACCCACACGTACATCTTACAAAAACACTCACATATACTCACTCACCTTAAATTCTGGACACCATCCCAGTCAAACACTTAATGTAACGTAGCGTAAATGCTTAAGTGCAGATTCGAGATATTTGGAATCACGCTTATACATTTTCGCTATTTTGAAGTTTCACCTTTATGTTCTCGGGATACTAAATTCGAGATTTCAGTATTTCGAGATTATAAAAGGGGAACCGTGTGTGTGTGTCTGTGTGATATATATATATATATATATATATATATACATATATATATATATACATATATATATATATATACACACACACACACACACATTTCCAGAATTTGTCCTAAAATCATTTCTTCAAAATCATCCATTTCCCTTTAACCACCGGTTTAATGCTAACTGAAGTATTTAGCCCTGGCTTAATGTCTGCCTGAAGCATTATTATCCACTCGCATTCTTTAAGTTCGAATAAGTTATTCACGTCACCACCCCTTCTATTTGGATAAATAACTCTAATTACACAGAACTTAAATGTGTGTTCCATACCTTCATCTTTGCAAGGTTTTGCTAGGGCATTAGTTTCTACACCCCTCCTGATGTCTGATTTGTGCTCTATAATTCTATCTTTAAGCTTGCGAGTGTTTCCCTACATAAAATGCTAAACATTTTGTACAACTGGCAAGATAAAGATTACATGTTACGCAGGTGGCTGATGCCCTAAACATATATTTTTTCTTAGTTATAGGGTATGTGAATTCAGTATCTGTAATAATGCCTCGGCAGCATACGCAAATATAACATGGGAATGTCCCCACTTTAGCCATCAATTTTTTATTACCTGTCACCAAATCCTTACAACATAACTTCCTTTTCAGAATAGAATTATTCTTTATGAAAAACTAGGTCTATCTCTTATATTTCGAATCATAGGCATCGACAATAAGACGCACAAGATCTTCGTAATAATATCTTTAACATCCTTTGTCCTTATAAGTGGTTACATAATGCAACCTATCTTGTCCACTATTTCTTGGATTTGGTTGCATATTTAAATTCACACTAGAAAAAAAATGGTTTTGCCTTATCATTTCTAGTACCCAAGACTTCTGCTTTCAAGATTTGTAGTAGATCCACACCATAAAGTACAGTTGTGTACCTACCATAAATGTAGATGTTCGAGTTTATTCACTGTTGCAGTCATTACACTTGGGTTATCCTGCTGGCAGGCTACCCGCAGTCGGCAGGAATTCCAAAGTCTAGGTCCGGCGTCGGTTGCTGTTGCCTCTTCCCTGATGTCAGTGCGCCAGGGATATAAAAGATACAGCCGACGCCATTTTCTTCAGTTTTTCTTGCCCGAGATGTCAGGTGCCCCCAAATGGGTAGGCTGAAAAAAATTATGCCAAAAAGCATGCATGTACTAAAATAAACATTTCCTTCATCTACAAGCAAATACACCACATAGGTTGTATAGAATAGAGAAGTACAGAAAAGTCCCAGCAAAGAAAAGGGGGATGGTGGGTGGGTAACCTGGACTGCAACAGTGAATACACTTGAACATCTACATTTATGGTAGGTACACAACTGTACTATGTTCATCATGTTTCACTGTTGCAGTCATTACACTTGGGTTGAATCCCAAAGCTGAGGTTGGGTGTCTGGGCCTAAATAGGATTAGGAGAGGCTACCAGGCCCTGCAGAACTGCAGTGGCAAAGCCTGCTCTGGATTTAGAGTAGAGCGGTAAGTGGTAGTGCTTGGTGAAAGTGTGCACTGAACTCCAGGTTGCAGCCTCTAAAATGTCTTTGGTTAGTACTCCTCTGAGGAAGGCTGCTGAAGTGACTGCTGCTCTGGTAGAATGTGGCCTAATGCCCTTAGGCACTGATTTGCCATGTTTTGAATAGCAGAAGTGAATGCAGTGTCCTATCCATTTTGAAATAGTCTGCTTTGAGATGAGCTTTCCTTGTGATCCTGCAGCATAAGCTACAAACAGTTGCTCAGTTTTTCTGAAAGCTTTTGTTTTGTCCAAGTAGAATCGTAGCCATCTGTGTATGTCCAAAGAGTGCAGAAGTCTCTCCCCTTTAGTCTGGGGATTTGGATAGAATGTTGGCATATGAATGGTTTGGTTAAGAGCCACACTGGATACTACCTTTGGCATAAATGTTGGGTTTGTCCTTAGAGAGACCCTGCCCTGATGAAAAATGATGAAAGGTTCCACTGCCGTTAATGCCTGTAACTCTGAGACTCTTCTTGCTGAAGTTATTGCTAGGAGCAGAGCAGTTTTCCATGATAAGAATTTTATATCAGCTGTATTGGCTGGCAAGGAGGCAGTGTGAGTTTTTCTAAAACAAAATTGAGGTCTCAAGTAGGTATTGGTGCTCTCCTTGGGGGTCTTATGTTTTTTGCCCCTCTGAGGTACTGTCTTAATAGTGGATGAGAGAAAATAGGAGGTTCTGTATTGTAAAGAGCTGAAATGGCAGAGGCATGGATCTTAACTGAGATGCTGGACAAATGCCTATCCTTCTCATCAATTAGGTATTGCAAAATCTGAGGTATATTTGGAACAAGTGGTTAGAGTCCTTGTGCCTGGTTCCAAGCACAGAATCTCTTCCATTTTTCTGCATAAGATTTCCTAGTGCTGGGCCTCCTGGCTTTTAAAATGACATCCATAATAGCTTTAGAGAGAGGTGTGGTCTGAGTGGCTATATTATCTGCCATGCAGCCAGATTTAAAATTCTGAGTTGACTGTGCAGAATCTGATTGTTTTGTTGAGTCAGAAGATGAGGAATTTGAGGTAAAGGCCAGGCTGGGCCTTGAGACAAGTTCTTTAGGATTGGGTACCAGTGCTGGCGTGGCCAGTCGGGGGCAATCAGGATCATTTTTGGCTTCTCTTGTCTGACTTTTCGGAGCACCTTGGGAAGAAGAGGCAGCGGAGGAAAGGCATATACTGTCAGGGTTTTCCAGCTGAATGATAGAGCATTCACTTTCCATGCTTGTGAGTGATAAGTTCTTGTGCAGAATCTCTGTAGTTGGCAGTTGTGAGGGGAGGCAAAATGATCTATGTCTGGGCATCCCCATTTCCTTGTTATCATGCTGAAGACCTGTGGATTAAGTTTCCATTCATGAGGATCCATGAGATTTCTGCTTAGTTCGTCTGCCTGTGTATTTTTCGTTCCTGGCAGGAATTGTGCCTGCAGATGTACTTGATAGGTCAAGTGCTGTGTTCCACAAAGTCATGGCTTGCCTGCAGAGGGGGTAGGAATGTGTGCCCCCTTGCTTGTTTATGTACCACATAACTGTGGTATTGTCCGTCTTTAGTAATAGTTGTCCTGGATGTAGTAGATCCTTGAAGGCTGTAAGGGCATTCTGTTCAGCTAGCATCTCTTTTTGATTGATGTGAAGATGGATTTGCTCCTTGGGCCACGAGCCCTGAATACATTTTCCTGCCATGTGTGCCCCCCAGGCATAATCTGATGCATCTGTTGTTATTGTCTACCTGGCTGTGGGTAAGGTCAAAGGCTGTCCCTTGTTGTGGTGACAGACCAGTGCCCACCATCGAAACTCCTGTTGCAGGCAGGGAATTAGAGTTATTAGTGTTTCCAGGCTGTGGCAATGTTGAGTCCAAACACTTTTTAGATACCACTGTAGTTTCCTCATATGCAGTCTTGCATATGGAATTAGTAGAATGCAGGATGCCATGAAGCCCAGGGCCTGCAGAATTTTTCTTGTTGCCATCATTTGAAAGCAATGAGTCAGTTGCCTTTGCTTGTCTGGTGTGACATAAGCCATCTGGGCAGTTGTATTTAAGCTTGCACCCAGGAATATTATCTCTTGAGAGGGCACTAGTTTTGATTTATTTTTGTTTACTGTGTACCCTAGGCAAATCAGTAATCTTTTTACAAACGCCAGATGCTTTAGTAGAATGTCCTTGCTCTGTGCTTGAATAAGGCAGTCGTCCAAGTAGGGATATATCTGAATTCCTTTTTGTCTGCAAAATGCAATTACTGGTGCCAGGCATTTTGTGAAGACCCTGGGCGCAGTAGATAAGCCAAAGGGCAGTGCAGAGAATTGGTAATGCATTGAGCCGGCTATGAATCTGAGGCATCTTCTGCAAGATTGTCTGACTGGGACATGCAGGTATGCCTCCTTGAGGTCCAAAGTAACTAGCCAAGCCTTCTTGCCCAGCATGGGTAGAAGTTGCTGCAGTGTTAATATTTTGAATTTTGGAACATCCAGGAAAGTATTTAGGATTGAAAGGTCCAGTATTGGTCTCCAGGCTTTGTCCTTTCTTGGTACCAGGAAAAGTCTTGAGTAAAATCCTTGTCCTTGTTCTTGCTGTCGTACTCTGCAGAAATTTGTTTTTGTGCCTCTGCCCAATGGTTTTGTGGCAGGTCGGCATACCTTTTGATTTTGGAAGGGTGTGAAAGTGGAACCTGTAACCCTGAGAAACAATATTCAGTACCCATTTGTCCTGGGTGATCATATGCCAATTTTGTGAGAAAAGTGCTAGCTTTCCCCTTAAGGGTGCTGCCAAAAGGTAAGTGCTTGGCATTTGTAGAGGGAAGTCAATGGGACTGTTTCCTATAAGGTTGTGATTTGTCTTCTCCTCCTTTGGGGGCTGAAGCACCCCATTGTTTAGATCTGTATGAGCCTTGGGGCTGAGATCTGCCTCTTTGTGGCCTGTCTGACACAGGAAAGGACCAATTTTTTGAAGGCCAGTTTCTGCTAAACCTAGGTGGTTGAACCTGTAAGAAATCCTTTACTGTCTGCATTGATTTTGCTTTATCCTTCATTTTCTTTAACACCTCTTCTGCCTCTACACCAAACAAAGTATCATGCTGTAGTGGAGCATGCAATAATTTTACTTTAACATGTTCAGGTAAACTTTGTTCTTTCAATCAAGCATGCCTTCGATTGACAGAGCCTGTAACTGCGGCTCTACAAGAAGCCTCTAATGAATCAAAACCACATTGCAGAGTATGCTTTCCCACTTGTCCAGCTGCATGCAATAAATCCTGCATTTCCTTATTGTCAGGACATTCTGAGTTTGTAAGCATTTTCCGTTTTAACAAAGACATGAGATACTGTTGAAATTTAAGCATGTGAAACTGGCAGTCTAAAGCCCTTACAGCTAAAGTAGCAGAAGTGTAAACTTTTCCCCCATCTATCCAGAGCTCTAGAATCCCTATCAGAGGGGACAAGTTTTTTTTGCAGTGGAAGCCTTAACCCCTTTGGGACCCTGAGAAATTGCTTCTTTGTCAGCAGCAGGGTTTTTATAAAGAAATTTATGAGAGTCTGGGACCCTGTAGTACCTGTCTGGCTTGACTGGCGCAGGGGGTAAAGAATCAGGAGACAGACTGGATTCAGAGAAAACATAAATCAACAATATCAAGCACAGGGGGGATAGCCAGGGGCCTGTGCTGAGGCAATAAAAGAAAGTCTATGAGCCTTTTCTTGGATTCTGAATAATCCTGGCTCTCCCAATGGAAATGCTCCCTCATGGTGTGCAAGGTTTCCCCAAAAGAATAATCCTCAGACGGAGAGGCTGAAGGTATAGATTCTTCTGCATCAGAGTCCTCATAGGGAGGGAGAGAATATCCCTGATCTGAGGAGGAATCAGAGGAAATAGAAACCTGGTCAGAGGAGTCAGTCAGTGTCTTGACTAGGCCTTTAATCAGGAGGAGGATGGGAACCCCTGATCAAAGTAATTAGGTCCTCGGCCATTTTAAGCATCTGTTTCTTTGGCATGGATGACTGTCCAGGAGAATGCTGTACTTGTTTCCTTGTCTTTAATGGTGTTTTTGACTTTGCCTTGGCTGCTGTAGTGGACTTAATAGTAAGCTGTGTAGGTCTGAAAACACCCTCAGAAGCCGATGCCTGCTCAGCGGCTCCAGACCCATCTGAGGGAATAGTTTCCGCAGGCCCAATACCATGAGTTTCCAGAGGCCTAGGTGTCTCCACATGGGAGTCTGATACGGCCTGTGGCTCTGAGGTAGCAGGTGTCAGGGGCTGTGAAAGTGCCTCACTGAGAACCGGCGACTGGCCTGGAAGAGGCTTCGTCATCGGTTTTGGACCTTGGATGCCTGTCCTTTTCCTTGTCTTTGCGTTTTTTATGAATTTCGGTCATCGGTTGTTCCGACGGCATTATGTAGTTAAACCTTCGGCCAAAGTAATGTAAAGCAAAATCAAACCGATGCTTAATAGTGCGTTTGTTGATTCTAGCACAAAACCGACAACTAGTAACGTCGTGGTCAGGGCCTAGGCAAGGAATACAGTAAGAGTGAAAATCCTTATGAGGTATTTGCTTCCCACAAGAAATACAATTGTTAACTTTTACTGACATCAGTCTGGAGCAAGAAAAAGTTTCCCCAACGGGGTACTTAGCTTTATTGAAGACTTTGGTTCTGAAATTCGATTTCGAAAATCTCAGGAGTTGGCCGACCAACACTTGCGAACTGCTTTTGCTTCGGGCACCGCGCGGCAAGAAAGACTGAAGAAAATGGCGCCGGCTGCATCTTTTATACCCCTGGGGCACTGACGTCAGGGAAGAGGCGACAGCAACCGACGCCGGACCTAGACTTTGGAATTCTGGCTGACTGCGGGTAGCCTGCCAGCAGGATAACCCAAATGTAATGACTGCAACAGTGAAACACGATGAACATCCCCCTGATAAAATTCATTGATCATATCATTCAACTTCCATACATTTATCATCGCTATTATTCAGTCTACTAGCACGTAACATTTGACTTTTCACTACACCATTAAATATATGGTTAGCATGCATACTCGTCCTATGAGTACATTGATTGGTCTGGACTTGCTTTCTATGTATAGATGTAATAATTTGATCATCTGCCTTCTCAATCTTAACATCCAAAAAATGTATATATTCCTTTGAAGATGCAATAGCAAATTTCAGGAAGTCAGAGCTGTTATTAATATAATTAAATTCACCAAGATTTTTCCCCATCTCCCTTCCATACAAAAAACACAATCTACAAATCGTTTGTAGAATAAAATGTTTTCTGCAATATGTGTTGGACCAGGATATATATATATATATATATATATATATATATTGCTCTTCCCAGCTATTCAGTGCTATATTTGCATATGCACTGGCTATCAGAGTAGCCACAGCCATGCCCGCTATTTGATGGTAAACAATATCTTGGAACATAAAAATATTACTATTATTCAAAACAAAGTCTAGTAATTCACAAATCATTTCAATTTCCCTTCCTAACATTCAACCATATTTACATAAAAAACTCTGTACACTATCTAGACCAAAACTATTTGAAATAACCGTAAATAATGATGTAATAGTGACAAATATGTACTCTAATTCATGTTTTTTTCATACCATTGATATAAATGGTATAGGAAATCACCAGTGTCCTTTATGTAGCTTCAAATATTAAAAAAAGCTTCTCCAAGCACATGTTATAAATGCATTGAAATGGACTCAATAATCTACTCTCCCCCGGACACAAGAGGTCTCATTGGTGTTTTGTTGAGATTTTTATGTACCTTAGGGAGTCCGTAGATAAGTGGTATGCTTTAAAAGTTGTTGCATCACTCAAAAGTTCTAGCATACAATCATTATAATCATTTCTGTCCATAACTACTACGGCTTCACCCTTGTCAGCTTACTTAATTATTATTTCATTGTTGCTTTGAAGCTTTTTAACAGCTTTGTGTTCTCTAAGTTATAATATTTACTTATTTTTCTTCTTACTATATAGGTCACAAAGCTCTTTTTCACATGAATTACTAAAAGCATTTAATATGGGTGGATATACAGGTATAAAAGTACTTGTATGTTTACATACCTGAGGTACATGTGAAACTGAATCCTTAAAAATAAGTTTCAAACTTAAATTGCGAACAAACATTTTCAAGTCTGTCACCACATCCACCAGTATATCCGTGATAAACATTAAGCCTTTTCAAAAAACGTCAATGTCATCATTTGATAGAACAAGCTTGGAAAGATTTATAACTACTTGCCCGTTCTGCTTTTCACATTCTTTGAGCAACTACGAGTTTAAGGGCCATTGCTATGCCATCTCACATTTCCTCCTCCTCTCTCCTTCATTCTGCCCCTTGATTGGCCGCATCTCCTCACAGTCCAGGTACTGGTTGGCTCAAACAAAAAAGAAGGTATGATGATTTCTCCTTTGCTTGGGTTACTACATTCAGTTCTAGTGGATAATCTGTCATTGAGAATTGGGGGAGTGTGGATTCACTACTAGTGCCTTGCAAAGGAAGATTGCCTGTATTGTGTTCATTAACATGTTTATTAGCATTGGGTGAGATTTCAGAAACAGAAAATCTATCAAGGTTGTACATTGATTCATTATGAGCAGATTTATGTTTCTCAGTTATTGTCAACTCGTCCCCCACCCCCTGCTGTTTTTCCATTCTTAGATCGTTCCTTCGGCCAGGAAAATATATTGCCTGAGATAAAGTCTTTAATCATTAGTTTACGTTTTTTCAAAGCCTGTAACTTCTCATCAAATTTAGCCAATTGATCAATCAGCTGCTCGTATTCAGCTGCTTTTTCATTAAAATTTGGTTAACTGGTTAAATTATTCTCAAGGTACATTATTTCATGCTGTAGATCATCCTCTATGTTAGTAAAGAATTGGTTCATTAAAATCATGTAATCGGCACTTAATTTTAAATTGAGTGCTTGCCATTTCTGTAATAAATAAGGATAAAAATTCCCATGCGTGGCCATTTTTAATACCCCTAGCCCAAGGGGGGACAATTCCAAGTTACAGGTATGCAGTGAAGCTGAAATATTGCCCTTTTAAGTTCTTGTAAGTACATACCTCCTTCTCTAATGTTTCGGCCATTCTCCTGAAGTTATCAGTCGTTTCCACCTCAAACACTTCCCCAGGACCATTCAAATTCTTCAGCTGGCTGAGTAAGGTATTATTTTGTATTTTTAGTGATCCATATATCGAATGATCAGCATTGCAGTTAGTCATATTCAAACTCATAGCAGATGCAGGCTGTGTCACGCTGTATAGGTCAAGTGTCCTAGGTTGTTCCCAAACAAAATGAAGCACAACAAAAATAAAGGGACCAACTCGAAGGTTAACCTTCACTGCATAACACACAGCAATAATATCCACAAAGAAAATGCAGTGAAGGAAATATTTGACCAAATCAGGAATACAATAAAACAAAGTTTAATAGCTATAGTTGGGCCTTTTTCTTTGTTGTAAAGTTTTTGATAAAGCTGTCACTCTACAATGGGGGAACTTTACTTGCCTAAATGCTATTATACCAGCATACAGTCAATACACCTTGGACTGAGAGAAAACATTTTTGAGCTCTATCTCAAGGCTGAATGTTTGGTTTTATTTGGCCAAATACCAATTTCCTGACTTAAGGTAAGTGACTTTCAGCTGCTACTAATTCCTTGAATTCATTCTTCTCCTTTGTTATCATAATAAAAGATCTATGATGATGAAGGAATGCATATGTCTAAAAGAACCATTAAGTTTGTTATAATTTAGCTGGCCAGAACAAGTCTGCTACTTAAAGATTAGATCTATCTGCTTGAGATATTAGGATCTGCATTAGGAATTATGGTAGAAAAACTGGCTCCTGCTTTAAAAAAAATATTAAGAAAGAAGAATGGCGGAGATAGGAGCTGAAAAAGGGGCCATGTTTTCCTTTGAGGCCCATATGGAAAACCTCTTCCACTTGCTGTTGCAGACCTTTTTGGTAGAGGCCTTTTGGGAAGCCAAAATTAGGTCACAGACTGCAGAGGCAAGCCTGGACCTTTTTACTATCACTGGAAGTGGAAAAACCATATGGTCAATTTGAGGGTGTGGAGATTGGGATGTTGGTGTTCTGACGGATGAGACGGGAGGTCCTGATTGGGTTCCAGCATCTCTGGAGAATATCTGTGGTGAGACCACAGAAAGGAGAACCATACTTGATGAGGCCAGAAGGGGGCAGTGAGGATTACTGAGCTCTTCAACCTGCTGGCTTTCTATAGGAACTTTAGAATCAATGGGAGAGGGGGATGAGCATAAAGGAGATGCAGGGACCAATCATGGACCAAAGTGTCCCTCAGTGACTACCCCTGAGAGGGGATCAAAGCAAACTACTTGCTGCACTTGTTGAAGGGGGAGAGAGAAATAGGTTGCAGTAAGGCTGGCCCCAATGCCTGAAAATCCTGTTTGCTATTGAGGGATTGTGGGACCACTAATGAGGAATCAGAATAGACCTGATGAGTCTGTCTTCCAGCACGCTGGTTTTCTCCGGAATGTGCATTGCAATTAGAAAGCTGCTTGAAAAGGTCACCCATTCCCGGCATCTCTATATAACAGATAGGTTCAGGCTCCTCCTTGTTTGTTGATGTACTAGACTGCTGATATGTTATCCATGTGTATAGCAATAGTCCCCAGAGGGAGAATGTCCTGAAAGGCTTGTAATGTTAAGAGGACTGCTGTTAACTTAAGACACTAATATGCAGCTTGGTCTCTGAGGGAGGACCACGTGCCTTGGACCATCTTTTCCTTGTAATGCCCCCCACCCCCAACAGGGAAGTGTCCATGGACACTGTAGCTGGGGGGGGGGGGGTGGTCTTCTCAGAGACAGGTCATTTGACTATATCCAACATTGAAGATGATGTCTACAAATTGAGATCAGCTTGATGAGAACAGATAGAGGCTGAGAAGAATGAACCACTGAACCACCAGGATCCACTGTAGAACTTGCATGAAAAAACTTGCTAAGGGAACTAGAATAATAGCAGCTGACATAGAACCCTGAGCTTGGAGAACTAACTTTGCTGGGGGAGCATGGAGATCCAGTAAATCCTGAACTTGTTGTCTCAAGAGATTTCATGTGATGTAGCAGCACTGACACTATTTGAGTTGTAGTGTTTAGTTAACGTTCCTATAAATTCTAGATCCTGTACAGGAGTCAGGTTTAATTTTACAAGATTTATTGTGATAGCTAGGTATTCAGAGATCCGAACTAAGTAATCCCTGGCATGAATGAGTTGATGCCTTGTTGTGGCAGTAAGGAGCCAATCGTCAAGATAGGGAAATGCATGGAAACATTTTAGCCTCAAGTGAGCTGCTACGACTGTCATACATTTAGTAAACACCCAGGGGGCTGTGGTGAGTCCAAAGGGCAGTACTCTGATTTAGCAATGATTGCCTCCCAGCTGAAAGAACAAGTGCTTCCTGGAGCACCTGTTTGCCATATACAGCACATCCAATCATCCTTGTGTAGAAGTGGCAAATCCGGAACTTTGACTTCTTGACATAATGATACAAGTTGCTGAGATCTAGAACTGATCTTAGGCCCCCTGTTTCCTTTGGCACCAAAAAGAAGTGAGAATAAGTTGTGAATCCTATTTCAGTTGGGACTCTTTGGATGACTCTTTTTTTGTAAAAGTATTTGAACTTCCTAAATTGCTTACTCCCTCTGACTGGGTGGTACACGTCAGGGAGTTTCCTCCTGGGACTTGAAGGTGAACGGGAAAAGGGAATGTAGTAACCTCTGAATATTATGCTTAGCACCCAAGCGCTGTTGGTTACATTTGTCCAGGCATCTAGGTGCAAGGATAGATGACCCCCGACTGCATCCAGAGATGGACAGTAGGGCAGCGCTTCTGGATCACTGATAGGACTTATCAAGGAAAGATTCCTTAAAGCCCTGATTTTGCATCCTCCCCTTGCCTCTGGGGTGGCACCTACCATTAAAACCTTCCCTTCTGCCTCTGGAGGAAGCATCTCCTCTCTGGTCTTGGAAAGGTCCCGGAGACTTCCTGAACCAGGTTTTCTTCCTTCCTCACTGGTCCTAGCAAAGGTCCTCTGAGCAGTGCAAAACTTGATCCCCACAGCAGACAAGTTCTTTCCTTCTTGCTCACTGCAGGTAAGTGCATCTTTCATTGATGGTCCAAACAAGGAGGAACCATCAAAGAAGGCATTAATAAAGGACACCTTGAAGGGTTCCGCAAAGTTGCAAAGCCTCATCCAGATACATCTCCTGATGGCTAAGCTTGAAATGGGTCCTCATGAGGTGCCTCAACCTCATCAAGGAATTGGCAAGGGAACACAGAGTAGCCAGATGGGGAGAAACCTTTAAGTCCTCACCCAGCATGGTCTGAGCAACAGAAAGTTAGTCCTTTTACAAGGTTTCTCTGCAAGTGGGTGAAATGTGCCAAATAGTTTACATACCTCAGAGCGAAGGTAGCTCAGGCACGTACTAGCACTTTTCATACCTGTTCAACACTCTGGACTCCTTGTTCGGCAGATAGAAGTGGAGCTTGCTTGGCTACCTCCTTTTTTGTGGCTGCTGACATAACAATGGCATCTACTGGAACACCCTTACTGCAGTGCAAATGGTCACAGTGTGGACTAAGGAACCTATCAGAATGCTTAGGAATAGGTTTGACCATGTCTGCTTCCTTCCAACCCTGGCAGGAAACCAAATCAATATGTTAGTCCTCCAGGGGGTCAACCAAGATGTTGACAGGCCCACCCCGAAAAGCTCCAGGAACATGGATTTTTCAGAAGAAAGGAGTAGGGAGGACCAGCCATCTTTATGTTTAATAATTTCTTGGAAGGCTCTGAAGGCGATGTCATCAGAAGGTGATCGGGGTGACTCTTCTCCCTCAACAAAATTGGTGTCCTAGGTGAGGGACTCTATTGGGGAGTCTATGTGCCTCCTTCTGCACTTTTTCCTTTCAAGGGAATTCCTCCGTGGGATGGTCAGGTGAGGTATCAGAAGAATGGGGGATTTCCTGAGGAGAAATGGTCTGGAGGCTCCTCAAGGTAGGTTGACCTATGATAGGAATGATGGGTTCAGTGCTCAGACCCGATGAAGGACGGAGAGGATTCAAGATATGAGGAAATGATTCTCTGATCCTAGAAAAGTCCCCATCAGCCAACCAGGAAAGCCAACGGACCCAGGGAAACCATCCCGCTACCCCTCTGAGCTGAAACAACTGAGGGAAAGAGAGCATAGCCAACACTGGATCTGAAACCTCCAGGTAGAGTCAAACCTAAGGTGTCAAGAGCTAAGGCACCAAAAGGAAGGGATGGATCTGACAGAGTCAGAGCCGAAGGCAACCCCCTAGACTCAGCAGTGAAGGTTTTGGCTCAGAGACCACTCTGATCCAACAAAATCAGAGCAGGGCTGGTCAGGAATATAGTTGGAGTTGAAGAAGGTACTTTCCTCATTTCCAACAGAGACTCTCTGGAGTATCCAGAATCCTGGGGTTCCAAAACAGTGGGTTGGATTGGAGGAGTCTGTATAGAATGTGACAGAGCACTCACAGATCCAAGATGGGACAGAGTTGTGAAGATCCCCATATGGATCTGAGCCCTGAGGAATGTCAGCATCATCCTGTCCAGATCGGCATCTGTCAAGCATCGAGAAGACCTAGAAGAGGAAGTGGGCCTGGATTTAGTTGGAGTCTGCATAACTTTAGAAGGGAAAGCAAGAGAACAGTTTCAGAAGACCCACTGGTGTATGGTTCCTAACAGCCGGATTCTATGTCTTAGGATCAGAGGTGGAGGTACTTGGTGTAGAAGAACCCAAAATGACAATGGTCCCTATCAGATCTGAAGTGGTCACAGGATTCAAGGACAACTTAGCTTTGTTCGGATCCGAGGTGGTCGGATCAGATATTTTTTGTCTCTTCTCAAATGGCTCCAATGAAGCCATTGAGGAAGCAGAGAAGGTTCATCTTTTTAAATCACTGGAGCGGACGTACTTAGAGGGGGTTTTGAACACCAGATGAAGGAGATGACGCAAGTAGAAGGCATTTCTATATGAGGTTGTTGCGTATGTCTGACAAGGTCCTCAGATTAAAAGACGAACACACCTTGCTCTCAACATTCAAGTGCCCTGGTCATAAACAATAGACCCACTTGTTGTAGGCATCTGAATTAGGGATTTTATGCCCACAAGAAGTGCATCTCTTGAAGCCTGTAGGTTTATCAGACATTATTTAGTCTAAGTAAACTAACCACTTCTATGAAAAAACACACACACACACACACACACACACACACACACACACACACACACACACACACACACACACACACACCACCAAAAAAACAGAACAGCTACATCTCTAAACTATTTTAATTAAGATAACAGATATTATAAGCAAAATTTTTTTTTTAATACAGTTAAGGTAGAAAGCAAGTGACTATGGCACCAGTGAAAAGGCAGAAGGAGGGGGAAAAGGGCAGCAGTTCCTAATGTCTGCAGAAAGCTATAGATGGAGGGAGAATGAAGGAAAAAAGATAAGGAACAAAATAATAGTTTTGAAAGAGAAAAAAATTGGCTCAACACATTTCTTTGAGATTTCCACTCAAGACTCAAGAATCCGCATGTGGATGCACTGGTGGCAAATGAGATCTGAGGAGTTAGGGAAGGTATGTAGCATTACGAAAAGAGGGAGCAGCTCACGACTCAGATCCATAAGTCTTCGAAATGTAGCCAAATTGGATCTGATGTCTGTTCTGAAACCCATCAGACATGAAGAATGAAAAGGACAACGTCAGATCCTGAAAGTTTCTGCAGTACCAGAGAAACTGGAAGGAACAGACTGCATTAGTTTTATGAAAGCACAAATAAGCAACTGAAGTGGTATTCTACAACAGGATTTTTAAACACCTTTACTAATTATCGCTTATGATACAAGCAAACTAGTGACTTTATTAACAAGTTCACATTTATATACTTTATACATCACATACATTTTTATGCATCTTACAGTCTAATCAACATTACATAAATTATTCAGTTCCTGCCTTCTCTTAAACCTCATTCCTCCTCCAAAACCTTTTTCTGCATGCATTGTTTCAATAGTTTACATTTTATTTCTATGTAATTTGACTCCTATCCTTTTCTAAAGATCCCATTTCCTGTTCTCTTATCTCTTTTGCAATATTCACTACTTCAAGTATAGCTGGTTTACATTTTAATTTCCATTTTGTAGTAATTGCTTTTTAGCAGATACCAGAATTAAACTTAACAAGACCTTACTATGGGCCAGATTCAATAAAGCCTACACTCAGTGTACTCTAATTGTGCACTGTTCTGAGTGAGTACACAGACATAACGCACACCTTCTTTCTTCTAATTTTAGTTTGCCTACTGATATTCTTATTGACAGGGATTCATAAAGGTTACCACAAAGTTTAGACTACATGTACACTTAGTGCAATCTTTCGGAGTGACTAAAAAGCACAAAAAATGTGCTAAGAATTTTACTGGAAACATATCATGTACACCTAGTGTAGGCTTTATTGAATATGGCCCTATGTCTAGACAATTTAGATCCTGCATCCCAGCTACTGAAAGAAAGAATTATTCAGTTTTTATTGCTCTTGATCATGACATGAAGCAGGGCATATGCTTTACAGTCCCCTACAAGTTTAACAGTCAAAAAAGTCTAATATTCCAGGTTTTCTTGTTTTGTCACATTTCAGAAATATAATTAATGCTTTGTAATCCCCACATTTGTCAGTTTCCGAGTTGCTGGTTTTATTTCCGTGTATTGCCATCTCTCAAATCCATTTTCTGCTTCATTTCTAACATACTCTCAGTTCTTTTAGCCAATTTTTCTGCTTTTTTGTCTCTCAAGCATTTCCAGTGAAACCTTGGAAAAGGTTTCACTGGCAGTGTCTCTCTGTGGTCTTTTTTACCAAAAGAATAAGAAGCAGAATATCCTTCTGTCTCACAGCTCACTTTTTGTTGGGCAAACTTTTGTATTTCCTCTTTAGCATGTTCTGCATCAAAAAATGATTTTTCCCTCCAATAAAAAATATTCTGAAGATAGCTGGGTACAGGAGTTAAATCTTATGCCTGCTTCTCAACATTCCCTGATTAGTGGAATAAATTTACT
The DNA here is from genome assembly GCF_019279795.1 of Protopterus annectens. Lineage (NCBI taxonomy): Eukaryota > Metazoa > Chordata > Ceratodontiformes > Protopteridae > Protopterus > Protopterus annectens. Next base: position 1,191,771,157 of record NC_056731.1, on the reverse strand, counting down.
CCTCCTTTGCCTGATGTACAGAGAGTAATCATTTTCCACAAACACCCTACCATCTACCACTGTTAGCTCTTTATCTTTTTGCCATAATTTTGTTAGAATCAACTCCTTCTGCTGGTAGGATTGCATCTTTACTACTAATGGTCTAGGTTTGCTTTCTCATGGCAAGTTTGGAGCATTCACACTGTGTACCCTTTCAGTTAACAACTCTTGCTTGCTGTGGAATACCAGTCCAGATGTATATTTATGCTTTCAATCTATTCCTTCCAGCTTCTCCAGTATAGCAGAAAACATCAGGTTTTCCCTATGTGCTCTGACTTATAATTCCATTATTTTTGAAACATCTCTTCTTGAGCATTTTCATATTCAGACAGTCTTTTCTTCATTTCCACCTCTGATTTTTGCAGTTAAATCACTTCATCTAAATATCTGTTTAAAGCTTTTTCCCTTCTTTCCAACATTTTGTTGTTTGAGCTGAAATACTCCATCAGTGTTTTGTTTCTTTTAATCAGCTCCCAGTACATTTCATTTATTTTTTTCCTCTGGGTTACTGGAAGTCATGCCTTTCACCAAAGCTGGAGCTTACACTAGTTTTTATTGAACAGCTGCAGAATTCTTCCCAATCAATGTTTTTTCCTCACCTCTTGTGATTGATTTTCTTTCAGGTTATCTGAATTTCTTTTTTGCTGGTATCCTAGCAGTGTACCTATTAGTCAGTTACTGAAAGTTACTCAAAAAATATGAGTTTACTGGCTCTCTCTTCCGAGTTTCTGTTTTCACACTGGTAGAAATGAAATTAAGCTGTTACTTAATGTGCAGCCATTGTGGAAGTCCCCCCTGTCTGGTGTATCTTGAGATAAAGACTACAGCATGCATTTTTACCTTAGAATAAGATCCTTGGCAGATCAATGCAAACTTGGGTAGGCCAAACTCAGTAACACTTGTACAAGGCAAGTCTACTTCATCCAAACACCTTTCTTAGGCATTTAGGCTGATCAAGGTTCAATCTTACTTTCTTGACATCATACCACCATTTTTATGATATTGTCAAATGTTTGCCATCTTCCTACAAAGCCATACTTATCTAGATTGACAAGATCTAAACAAACGTTCCCACAGTCTCACAAGGAGTGCCACAAACTTACAGCTATGGTTAAAAACTGAAATTGATTTGAAGGAGGTTGGCATTAAAAAGTTTTACCCTCCTTAAATGTTGTGATGGCCTATCTTCTGGAATAGTGAGAAGGAATCTATGCTGCAAAATGTTCAACAGTTTCACCAAGAGATAACATTCTTCATTCTTATTAATTAACCAAAAATGAATGGGTGTTCCTTCAGGACCCAATGTCTTAAGAGAACATACTTACTTATCACATCTCATACCTTGTTGAAACACAGGTGCCCAGTAGGAAGGTAGCTGGAATAAAGAAGCTGAACCACGACAAAGTAAAATCTTCTTTTTTAATACAAAATGGTGAGCGCTTTCGCAATGGTAACCATTGCTTCATCAGACGGTTCATTCAAACAGCAACAGCACTTAAATACTTTAATTCATTACTAGAACAGCCAATCCTACCACTCAAAATTAATTCAGCACTCAGCAATCAGTTAATTACTATGGTTACGTTTTGCCCTTAGTTAATTTCTGAAGTCAGAAAAATTCTGTTTAAAAACCACATACACAAAATGTAAAGACAAGGACATGTGAATAAATATAAATAAAAAACATAAAAAGACAATGAATAAATACATATAACTCATATTCCCCATTTAGTAACTACTTATGTGCATAAATATAAACATAAAAATATACATATAAAAGTATAAGCAGTACACACTCAGCAGCTTAATGAATACATATATTATGCCTAATAAATGCACGTTGCCCACCTAGTAAATACATATGCTTTAATACATACATCTCAACAAATGCTTGTCTTTAATGATATCTATGCTAAAAACAGCTCAAGAAATACTGTCATATTGACCCATAGCCCTGCATGTGTTTATGTGGTCTTCTCTTACTAAAATTGTATTATTATTTTTTTATTTTATTTTAACCTTCTAGATTTTAGCACTGGCTTCAATGCCACACTATTGTTCAAACCCAAATCTCTGTGTGCTCCTAAACGCAAAACCCATTTTACTTTAGGTTTAGGTTTGAATGATAATGTTCCATTGAAGCCAGAGCTAAAATCTAGGTGGTTAAAATAAAATAAAAATAATACCATTTTAATAAGAGAAGACACATAAACACATAAACACATGCAGGGCTATGGGTCAATATGAAAGTATTTCTTGAGCTGTGTTTAGCACAGATATCATTAAATACAAGCATTTGTTGAGATGCATGTATTAAAGCATATGTATTTACTAGGTGGGCAACATGTGCATTTATTAGGCATAATATATGTATTCGTTAAGCTGTTGAGTGTGTACTGCTCATACTTTTATATATATTTTATGTTTATATTTATGCACATAAGTAGTTACTAAATGGGGAACATGAGTATATGTATTTATTCACTGATTTTTTATGTATTTTATTTATATTTATTCACATGTCCTTGTCTTTACATTTTGTGTATGTGGTTTTTAAACAGAATTTTTCTGACTTCAGCAATTAACTAAGGGCAAAACGTAACCATAGTAATTAAGTGATTGCTGAGTGCTGAATTAATTTTGAGTGGTAGAATTGGTTGTTCTAGTAATGAATTAAAGTATTTAAGTGCTGTTGCTGTTTGAATGAACTGTCTGATGAAGCAATGGTTACCAATGAGAAAGCACTTACCGTTTTGCATTAAAAAAGATTTTACTTTGTAGTGGTTCATCTTCTTTATTCCAGCTACCTTCCTACTGGGTACCCGTGTTTCCACATTTTCAACTTCTGGGCTGGTTTGGATTTGTTTGCTACATCTCATACCTTATCAAGTGTAACAGGCAACATCAGGGCTTTCTCTACTTCTACCAAAAGCTTTGTAAAGTGCAACTGATTTAAACAATCTTGCCTACTGCTTTGTTGAAACTCATCACAGTTTCCTGTGGAGTACAATTGAGAATAATAATCCCTGAGAATATCAAAGATCTTTTTTAAGCCCAGCTTTGGGAATAACGCAGCCTAAAGTGGGAGAGAGGTACATACCAAATGGGGCGTTGTATTCTATGTTTTGCTGTAGCTGCCTGACCAAAAAAGTTTTTTGGTGCCTTAATGTATCATTAAAATAAAGAACTTTCAATCCTTTATACCAGAATTTACATTTTCTGTCAAAGAGACCCACCTCCAATTTTAGGTCCACAACTTATTTTTTTAATCTAGTGACAGCTGTGATAACTACTATTTTGTAATTTCTTCAATCTTTGCTGCTTCTCCTTTAAAATGGATTACATTTAAGCCAGAAGTCTTGTGTGTGTAACTACTGCTACTAGTTTTCACTGAAAGTCATCCCAATTTCACAGTATTTCCTCTCTCTTCCCTACCTCTCATTCCACTCTGTTATGTTATTAAATCTTTATACCACTATAGGAAATGCTCTTGTTTCATATAGCACATGTGGAATCTCCAGTATTTCTCTAGAGACATCTCAAATTAACAGCTAATCTGCCACTTTAAAGGTGCATGGTCAGGTACTACTACTGTAGGAGTCTGAAAAAATGATCATATAGGCATCTTAGTTTGTAACGTGTATTCCTCCAATACTAGATAATGACTCTAATGACTTAGGGACACAGGTGGATGGTGGTCTCACCTTCGATAACCACATCGCCACAACAGTCAGGAAATCCTTCTATGTGGCACACCTCATCACTAAGGGCTTTTCATCCAGAAAAAAGGAGGTCATTGTCCCACTGTACTCATCCCTCATTAGACCCATTATAGAATACAACGCCCCATTTGGTATGTACCTCTCAAAACATCTGCAATAACTGGAAAGGCCGCAGAAATACCTCACTAGAAGAATCACAGGCCTAAAGCAGATGCCCTATGCTGACCGTCTAAAAAAAACTCCAACTATACTCTGTTGCACATCATCTACTCAGAGGCGATCTCTGCTTAACATACAAGGCCATGTCAAACCCAGAACTGTTGGACATGCTACACTTAAAGAAATCCCAATCCCTCAGAGCCACACACTCCAGGGATCTTGTCATCACAATAAACAAAACATGCTGGAGGGATAAGTTAATGACCCAGAGACTCCCCAGACTCTGGAATAGACTGCCCATACATGTCAAGCAGAGCGCCTCTTTGGCTCTCTTCAAAAGGAACCTTGATGATTGGATGGGAAATAGGAAATTCAACCTGGGGATCACGTCAGTCGCCCTGCTGGAAAGAGGTCCAGGGAAGTAAATATTGTGGGAAGAAACAGCCAGGGAATTGTTATGGCTAGGCTTGTATAGGCTCTAGGGCCGATAGCCTAGTACCAACCTATGAACTCAAATCTATTACCAGAAAGGATGAATCCTGCACCCACAACACCTGCTGAAGTAACATCACTTAAGAACCACGGCAAATAAATAACGACTAGCATATTGGTTTATGTAAGGCAGCTGATATTTTCTGTGGGTTCCTTGTTGAGTTTTATTTTTATTTAATTATTTATTTTTACTTAACTGTATTTTACATTTCATGACTGGGGACTAATCTACGCAGACCATTTTCAGGCTCAGCCCAGGACTTGCAGACCATTTTCAGGCTCAGCCCAGGACTTGCAACCAAACATTTAGAAAATTGTACTTCTAACTAAAACAAAGAGCAAGCAGCAGAAATTACTTCTTTGTTATATAGTTCCAGTCCTGCAGAGAGAGAGAGAGAGAGAGAGAGTGCTATATGCTCTTGAAACACTAGTAAGTTGGCTGCAACAGTCCTAAATTCATCGTTTTTAAATCCTGCTAGCAGGCACAGTCTAAAAAGGTGCATCTTACCATTTGTTCCTACTGCTGTGTTTGGAGTTTCAAGAAGTAATCACTTTGATATTAGCAAAGTGGTTTCTTTATTTAGCAGCTTGAAAAGAAGTCAGGAATCACAATCAGAGAAGTCATTATGTTCTGCTGGGTCAGTGGGTCTAGATGAGTTTTGAAAACAGTAACAATCTCTGGTCCAAGACCCTTGATATATTGTACTACTCTGTTTCCCTTTACTGGGTTGGTCAGTCTACTATTATTCCATGAAAGAATTTTCATTTCATTCTAGACATATTCATTCCCTCTGCTTACCCTTAACTATACACTTCAAAGTCACTGACCCCTTACATCATATACCAATGTTATAATTTAGTATAACTTTCGTGAAACCTTGGGTGGATGCATTCACTGAATGATTCCCTCTAGACTGGACCAGCAATGCCTGCCCATCTTTTGAAACCCTAGTAATCTCACTATAATACAGTATTAATTTAGTGCACTTGTATCAATCCTTGTAATATCGAGTAATTGAGGAAGAACATAACTTAAAGGGAAAGATGGTATGCTGCTTCCAAGGAGTGAGAAATTCTTTGGTGATTCAGAAAATAGGAGAAAGGCCTAGGAAAACACAGAATCTTGTCCTGTATCTCTTGATATCAGTGTCTTGTATTACAAGTGGTTACCCTCAGTCACCCTCAAGCAACTGTTGAAAATATTTTTAAGAGCAGGGAAGTTCATCCAGAAAAATTTTCATGTACGTTTTCACCAATACCATAAATGAAAGACTGTTGGACTGCAAGATGAAATACACTTGGAATCAATGATACAAGTATGTCTTCTGACAAAATAAATAAATCACACTACATAATACACATTCCACGACTAAGTCAGGATACCATATGCTAGAGTCTCCAAAGTACCCCAGTATGAATGCATTTCATTTAGTTCTGCTCTATGTGCTCGTTGGTTAAAGTTTACTCTAAGTTATAACTTCAAAACATTAGCTCAGTAAAGACCATTTCTGAACTACAACTAAATTTACTAATTAAAAATGGAGCTACTTTGTCAGCACAAAGTTCAGCAGTAGCTTGCAGATCATGTGAAAAGGGTTGTTTTTACAATTTCTTTTTGTTATAATTATGCCTTCATCTTGTAAAGTGGGTTTTCGTATTGAAATGTGTAGTTTTTACTTTGTTAAACTTAATAAATATAGGTCCACTGAAGTATTTCTTCTGACTGTATTAAGAGCAAATGTCCTATTAGTTCCTGATTCCATTTCATCCAGCCCCTCATTCTGATGCTACAGTACAGGAGAGATACAGTTTGTAGTGTATATGCATGTATTCTGCAGTCTGCAGATTTTATGAAGCAATAATGCTCAACAGGGTGTGTTATTGTGGAAATAATGCATGACCAGGGGTGTTCTGAAGTCCAACTCTACAGGCAGAGGGCCACTACAACCCAGCAAGGGTATTATTTCCACAATAAAACTCTCACACACTGGGGGCATTATTACATTTAGAGAATGGACTAGATGAAAAATTATTTTGTATATATATTTTTTTTATTATTATATCCAATGTTGCCCATTTCTGTCCGTTTCAACCTTTTGGTTGTTGCAGCCAACTGGATCAGACCTAGGTATCTTTTTTATAAAGCTGTAGATCCAAAGCTCTGAGTCCTCCTCTATCCATAATTCACTCCATTCCACTAAAGCAATCCAGATCTCATTTGCAGCCTGATCTTTTCAAACATGTTTTCGAGGGCACTGATTTTCTCTGGGAGAAATTACATTTTTTTTCTTACATAATAATAGTTTTCTTCTTCCATACTTTTACTAGTTTATCTTTAGCAATAGTTAGTACAAATTGGTTTGTTGTTAGAGTAGGTGATAGTCGTTATTTATAGAGTTCAAAGCTTGCTGTGTTTATAGGTGTTGGTTTATTTGTTTAGATGTACAGGATATAGCTTTTTAGGTAGTTAAATGAATAGTTTTTCATAACTTTTTTTTTTGAGAGGAACAGTTTTAGATTCTTTACATAAGAGAGTAATACTCTTGTCTTATTGTTGCTGTTCCTCTAATGTCTGACAAAAATCCAAGGGTTTAAAACGTGCATGGCCTGTGGACATAAAATTTCACCATAAGACCTGCTCTCACCACGTGTAGATTGTTTGGGTATTGCCCACCTTAATGTAAACGGTCACTTGTGCCTGTTTCAGAACTTGGGCGATTCAAAGATGCAAAGAGAAGTTAATTCTAAAACGCTTGCTTCCCACTCAGACAAGGTCTGCATCTCAACCTTCCAATTCTAACTCTTCCAGACCAACTTCAACTTCTCCTGGTAAGAAGATGGACAAGGAGGATAAGGAGAAAAAAAAGACCAAAAAAGGATGAGAAAAATCTGAGGAGAAGCGAAGAGAAAAGACCAGAAAAAGGTTTCAGGATCTGATAACTTCTCCAAGTCCGGCACCTAAGACTCCAAGGAAGTCAAATCCACCAGCCACTCTGATTCAGTCTCCTTCACCTCACTGAAGATTTTGCCCGGATCCTGTCAGTTCTAAATTGCACTCCTCAATTCTGCAAGAACGATGATACTCCAGATCTCAGTTAGTGGCACTGTCTTCAAGGTCTGTCCAGACATCCAGAAGCCTCAATGAAATGGAGGTTGATCAAATAATGCAGAGATTCTTGAAGACACATATCCAGCTAGGGGTTTTCCCTGTGCTGTCCACTATGAGTGCTCCAGGTACAGGTCCAACTACCCCTTCATTGATATCTCTGATACACCCCTGCTAGAGCGACAGTTCGGGCAATGTCACCTCTAATTCTTTTGGATCAAGATCACTGTCAGAGGAAAAAGGCAGCACCATGGCCTCAGGGATGAAGGAGATGCTAAAGTTTTTGGATACATCTCTTCCTCTCAGGGCTTCAGCTCGCGGCAGTCTGGGTCTCAGTTCAGCTTTGGAGTCAACACTGGTCATGGCTGACATTGCTCCTTTTGCTCTGCCAGCACTCATGCAACTTTGCATGTGCCAACAGGTGCTACTATCACTGATTTACATAGCTATAACCCATGTCCTGTTCAGCTTTGGCTCCTTGCTCATGCAAGCCTCTACCAGAGCAGCAGGGCCAGCCAACTGGAAACAACCACACCCTCTCTCTACCCAGGATGGGTAAGCTGTGTGTCATTCAATACCATATATCCATCTGTCTCTTTCTGTGCTCGAGTTACTATATAAACTCAGGTCATCTGTCATGTGCGTTACAGTCGGGGCTTTATATCTCAGAGCAGGCTGCATTATAATATAGGTAAGATGTCTAACAGGAGAGGGTCCACTGTGCTCTTGTGGAAGCACATCTTCCAGTTCAGTCAGTGATACAGTGGTAACAATGTAGACATAAGCAACTCCTTCAGCACACTCACAAATATAAATACTTCTAACAGATTACATATAGGGAAGGTGAAAATCACGGTATGGAACGTGACTTTGCCATAACCATACTGCCAAAAGGAAACACAGGGCAACTCTGACGGCAAAAACAAGACTGCGTTCATCAAAGCTAAAAACAAATAAATAATTACAGAAAAATAATCACACAGAAAAAATAAAAGACAAATCCCCAGTATCTCCCACCCCCAGTTTAATGATCTATTCGGAAGCTGGAGTTCCATGGCATAAAGGGAATTACACTTTAGCAAAAGCCCTTAGAGACTCCTACCATTTAATAGGTTCTGCCAATTCTTCACTGAATTTCATTCAGCAAAATACACCAGTGTAATAGATGTATGAATATGTAGCTTTAAGTGAAATCACATTTATTCAAGAACAAATTCATCTATTTCCTGTACAATTAGAACATAGAGTGCAATGAAATGCATTTCACTGAAGAATTACAAGAAGAAAAAAAAACAGAAAGTGCACCCAAAACATCCTCAAATTTACAGTGCTGTAGCAAATGTGTTTACAAATTCCATCGAAGAAAAAAAGTCAGTGCAAAAGTGATGACCGTTCCAAAGGAAACCATGAAAGTCATAAGTAATGTAAGTAGTGCATCAATTTATAAATCCATTCCAATGTGTTTCATTCAAAGTTAACTGCATACTACAAAACCAAATTACTCAATACTGACTACTGAAAGACATAATAAACATCCCATACAACATCTGTTCAAATTCTCAGATTCTGTGCTATTGCACACAGAAAGTCAAGACATACTAATCACTTAGTATTTGTAATCTTGCGGAAAAAAAACTCTTGCATGCTCTACTTACTTTCTTAAGAGACAAGCAAATACACTGCAGTGTGGTGGGTGCACAACCCTTCCACTCTGTTTTATTGACAAACATCTATAGTCACTACACCTCTGAGATCCACCAAACAGTGCACACCCATTACACTCCTCAACAGTGTTTTCTGTGGTGAGTAACATGTATTTCAAGAGGACATGTTCCAAAAGAACCTTGTATTGCAAATTTTCTGCACCTGCCATGCAAATAACTATTTACAAATTAGAAAACTAAGGCATTTGCTGGAAATAACTTTAACTGTTCAAACGCTAACATAACGTCTTCAACATTTAAGAAAGCTAGTTTAAGCACCTGCTTCACAGACATCTGAATCTCTGCAGAAATACCATACAACATTGATAATCTACATGTTTGTATCTTCCTTAATGTATTTTGACTGAAATAAAAAAAACATCCCGTAACTTTCACTGGATGTATACTTGGAGATAATTTTTCCTCTATGGGCTCACAGTCGCAAATAAATTTTGGTTTAGCCACTATACTATAAAAGTCCAGTGGTTCATACAAACCGTGACAAACTACTGCATGCCTTGAATGACTTCTGCTTATTAATGAAATCATTGGGGGGGCATTCTTTGACAAGCCACACATACTGACATAACCAAGTATTGTATACAGCTAAAGATACCTGTTGCCATCAAAAGTAAATGTCCCAATCAAGTGGCCAAATATCAGAGGCAAAAGCAACTAAATTCTGTAATATAGAAAAAAAAAACACCAGGGTCAACCCAGTTAAGGAGTCTACAGATTTCTTATTTATTAATGCACACACTTGAGGCTCCACTGTGTAATATTAATTTTTTTTAGTTTAGTGATGGCTGCTTTCTCACATATCAGTGCCTTATAATATAATCCATTAATTCTTTGCACAAGGGCTTCATGTAATTGCAGAACAACTGCAGAGTCAGCTAAATTTGATATGGTGATATAGACGCAAGTACTACTACTGCTTCAAAGGTCTTCATTATTTGGTTCACTTACTTGCTGGGGTGCTTCCTGAATGGTGTCTGCATGTTCTTTATGTCTTTGTGTGTGGGTTCTTCCCAGAGCCTCAAGCTTCCTATCACATTCTAAACACACACTGACAGGAGGAATGGCAATACTGAAGTGGCCTTAGGAGAGTGTGTGTGTTTGGGTGTGTGCACACACGCATGTGCAAGGGTATATGTGTGCATGCTCATGTGTGCATGCAAGCCTGTGTGTGGACGTCCTGAAATGGATTGCTGTCCTTGCCTTGCTTCACCTCCCTGTGGGATCGATAAATTGCAGATGATGAACTGATGGATGGGTGAGCACACATGCACACACAAAACATACTCACATAATGCATACAAAATTTTTTTTTCTCACAACACCAATACAGAACTTTTGTTTCTGTTAAAGAACAGTATTATAACTGCTCTGATGCTCAATGGCAGTAAGGCCAATTTATTTATTTGAAGTTCTTTAACTGGACTGGTAGACTTTTTTTTTTTTTCAGCTACTATTCCAACCATAAGGTAAGACAATACAAGTATTAACAATGATGGCTACAAAAACATAAAAATCCATTTAACCAATCAAACACAACAATATAACAATGTGATAAATATACAAAAAACATTTGTTCAAACTATTTAACAAAACAGGACTGACTAATGCACTGTAGACAGTGTATGCAGAAAAAATACTGAATGACTAACAGGTAATGACCTACAATGTGGTAGGACTTGTACTTTTTATTTTTTTGTTTACTTTTTTGTTCAGACAGCTTGCCCCAGGGTCCATTTTCAGGGGGACCCAAACAGCAATGCTCCAGTGATATTCATCCCAGGAAATTAATACACTGTGTCAAAATTTAAAAACACAAGAGGCACAAATATATAAAAACAAAAGTTGATTTAGTGGATGAAATGACAACTAGCTCACTTGACTTCCAACAGTTAACTTCAAAGGTATTTATGATTTTGTACAATACCTCATACAAAAGGTTCACAGTCCTTAGAGAGAACTTCATCAATTTTACTTTACAGAGGCTCTCTCTCCTTCTCTTTCTGCCCTTCCAGCAACCATTTTGTTTACTGGAGGTTACAACTGCAGGCATTGGCTAGGCCTTCAATCCAACGCCACAAAAACTTTTCATTTAATCTTCTTTCAGGCCACATCCAATACGTCCCCCCCCCCAGGCCATCCAACTCCAGGAACTACTGACATTTGGTCAGAGCCCATGCTTTACTCCACAGTACTCCTCACAGAGGAGAAACAAACTTTCCCATAATAGCATAATTTATATAGACCTAAAGACACTTGGTGTCTCATTGTGCTAATACAGCCAATTACCTAACCAATGCTTGTGAGAATTTAAAGGCATATTACCCAGTTTACATACACAGGATTTGAAAACTACCCCCATCCCAAAACAAAACCATCAGTTTTGGACTTGTATAGATAGGCTGGTAGTAACTCTGTGGGTTGTCTAGGTCTATTAACCAGACCAGGTTTAAGAATGATAGTATTTTGGAAAGACCACTGTGATAATGCCCAGGAGCACAACTTTGTACTGCTATCCTGCTGTTTACTCAGCTATTCGCTATTGTGATTGGGGCATGACCTGTAACCATGTTAAAGTGTCTGCCCAATAGATATTACTTTAGTAAATAGAAGGCATTCCCTTTTGATGGCTATGTGTTTTTTCTAAGCATTGCTCAACTTTCAAGTAATATAGCACAGTCCCAGATGATGCGTCTCACTGTGAATATCCTGTGAAACTTCAGCTCTCAAACCTACTTCTGATGTATCTGACTACAAAATAAATTCCTTAGTCAAACCAGGAATCACTAACAATGGTTCAGGACATAATAATAGAAAGGCTCACCCAGACTTTACTCCACTTTGCTGTGAAGGAAAGGGTAGCTTGCTTTTTATTTGTTGTATTTTGCATTACTTTATTGCCTTTTCATATTTTGAATAGTGTGATTTATTTTCTTTGCCTTGTGTTTTATTTGTATTCTGCTTTTAACTGCATATTAAATCTTCAAAAGAGACCACAGCTCTGTCTCTTGTGAGTCAGGCATAAAATGTTTCCCCACTCTCCCACCCGCATACTGTCGTGTTCTTAAATACCACGGTCTTTCTAGTTGCCTGCCTCTTATGTTAATTTGACCATATATTTAATTTCCTCTCTGTTTTCACTGGCTTGTGCGAGTAAGCACAAAATTATCATTTTGTGAAATCACTCCCCTTCAACTATTTAAATTTACTGGCCATCCTACTGTATTCTATACTACCAGAATACAAAAGTGACCACCCCCTTTCAATCTATCTTGCTGTTTTAAAAATAGTGACTCTCCAATAAAACTTAACTTTTTAGACAGGCAAAACTTGTTACCTACTTTCACGTCTAATTTATCTAGTGCACACTGCAGTGTTTAGGATAAACCATTTTTTTTCATCTTACCTTTAAGCATCCCTGTGACTAGCACTTGCCCTAAATACCTGCTGGAAAGCACTAAGAAGCCTTAAACTGATACAAGCACTCAACTCTCCTTGTTAATAAAGAGAAATTAATTGTAGGCACTAAACAGCCTATAATAGCAAAGTACCTTGCTAAGGCAAGGGAAAACAGCTCCTGTACTTCACAAAAAACGCACCAAATCAGGCATGTCCAAGGATCAGCATCCTGTGATTTCTCCTGTCCACGTGGTGAATCTGGACATACTGGGGCAATGCAACAGTTGCCTCACATACACAGACAACCCTCTCCTCCTACCACCCAACCCTACAACCTGTGAGAGATGCACTTACACTGCCAAACTGGAAGCAAAGCTCTCTCCCACCCAAGACTGTGCTACACAATCAAGAGGAGAAGGTTAACACCCGCACTACACCTCAAGCAACACATAGTCCTTCTAAACCCACACCACCACCAACACCCACACACAGCAACATTAAATCCACATATGTAGAGGCCCTTAACTGTAACCTGCCCAAGCAACAAGGACCTCTGAAGCTGAAACGCAAACAAACACCAATCACAACCAAAGTGTCACATAGCTCACAACATCAGTGCGCCACCCAGCAACAGCCCTTAAGGCAAGGCAATGTACCTAACACTTTTAGTTATAGGTGACTCTATAATCAGGCACACTGATGTCCCACTCACCAGGCTGAACAAGGAGAAAATTACAGTCAAATGCCTGTTGGGTGCCAGGATCCTCCGCATAAGGCATGCACTCAAGTCACTCCACAACAAGTACAAATATGACTCTGTCATTGTCCATGTTGGAGTGAATGACTTAAGACGTACCTCCCTGGACTACATGAAGAGAGACATGTAGGAGCTCTTGGATCATGTGGCCCAGGCAGGTATGACCGTGGCCCTGAGTAGTATCCTGCCTTCACCCAGAATGATACCACAATATAAGGACAAAATGATTGACTTCAGCAATTGGCTAAGCTTCTGGTGTCATTCAAAAGGGATTCAGTATCTGTCTGGCTGGGATGACATGATCGACAGACCACGAAGCTTTGCCAGAGATGGTCTGCCCTTGTCACCCCTGGGATTCAGATTACTGGCTAAGGCTCTTGCCACCCCTATAGTGCCTTTTTTAGGCAAAGTTCAAAGGACAAAACCACCACCGTGACAGATACAAGCATGCAAATTCTGAAGGTAATGCTACTCAATGCTAGAAGTCAAAACCTCAAAATGCACTCTCTGGAGTCACTCCTAAAAATGGAGAACATTGATATCTGTGCAGTAACTGAGACCTCGTTCAAGGCTCCAGAGAGCACCCCTGCAATACCAGGCTACAACTCTTACCACACTTTCAGCCACCAAACCAGGACTGAAACACTAAAGGTGGGGGGAGTGTCCATATTCACACCACCAGGCTAGTTGCCCAACACAATGCGTCTGAAATCATGCAGGTGCAACTAACACTAGGTAAGACTGCAATCCAAATTGTAGCTTGCTACAGATCCCCCACCATGTCCCAAGATTCTCACTACACTTTTCTAAACATACTGGAAAATATTAAGATACAACCAAACACCCTAATACTGGGTGATTTCAACTACCCTGCCATTAACTGGGAAAACTACTCGTGTACCAACACCTTTCCCCAACGGTTCTTGGAATTCAAAAATTCCAACGCCCTGGATCAACTAATCCATAGTCACAGCAGGGGCTCCAATATCCTAGACCTGGTTATTACCAACATAGGAAATCAATGCTCAACATCTATGATCACCCCCTCGTTGGTCAGGTCTGACCATAAGCTAATCACCCTTAACATCCACATCCCACCCCCACTCCCCAGTAAGGAAACCTCCATAAAAAACTTCTCCAAAGCCAACTTCATGCTACTCAAGTCAGAAGTGACAAACTTCATGACACCCATGCAGACGGGAACTGAAATTTTAACTCCTGAATCCTACACTAAGGCACTGTACGAGCACATCCACTCATGCATGAATTGTGCCACCCCAAATAGAACCAAGATGCTCTCCTCCAAAAAAAGGAAGCCAATCTGGTAGTCCCCTGCCATACACAAACTATACAACAGAAGGAAGAAACTGTTGAAGAAAAGAGGAAAATCTCAGGATGCAAAAAACTCCCTTACCAGCCTCAGTAAGAACCTGATATCCCTCATAAAATCCTCCAAAGCTAGTTACGAAAATGAAATTGCCAAAGATTCCAAAGACAGCCACAAGGCATTCTATAACTATGTCAAGAATCTAACTGGCAATGCTCAGATCTGCTCTGAGCTACAACAGAATGGCATTAAATATACTGATCCCAAGGATATTGCCAATATCATGGCAGATCAATTTAGTGCCAACTTCACACTCTTCTCACCCCCTAAACGGCCCATCTCAATACCGGAAGATTGCCAATTCCAGTAATAACAGCCACACAGGTTAAAAAAAAAAAAAAAAAAAAAAAAAACACTCCCCAAAGCTAAGAATACAGAATCCATGGGACCAGATGACATCCCGGGCTGTGTACTACGTGAACTACAAAATGAACTGGCACCTCACCTAAGTGTCATGTTTAATCATAGCCTCACCTCAGGCTTTGTGCCCACTGAGTGGCGCACAGCTACAGTTATCGCACTCCACAAGGGGGGATCCACCTTGGATCCCGGGAACTACCGCCTCATCAGTCTGATGAGCCTAATCTGCAAGGCTATGGAACGTTTCATCATGGAACTTATAAAACAAAGACATTGGTAACCTTCAATCACTGGACCCCACCCAGTTTGGGTTCGTGAAGGGCCGATCTAGTCTCCTAAACCTGATTGACTTCTTCAAATCAGTCTCCAGAGCTGTGGACGAGGGTAAGGCGGTCCACACAGCCTATCTGGACCTCACCAAGGGCTTTGACACCATCCCCCACTCTGGAACCATAGACAGACTTACTAAGCTGCGCATTAATCCCTACGTCACTCGATGGGTTGCCAACTGGCTTACTGACAGAACCCACACTGTAAAAGTAGTCAACTCCAAATCCAGCTCCAGACAAGTGACAAGTGGAGTACCTCAGGGTTCAGTCCTGGGACCGCTCTTGTTTGACATATACTTCAGATCTCTTAAGTACAGGCCAACACTAAGGGACTCTGGCTAACAAAGTTCGCAGGTGGCTGCAAACTGGGAGCCATTATTGAATCCCCAAATTATATGGATGCCCTAAAAAAGGGCCTTACAGAAACAGATGCTTGGTGCCAGAGCCATGGGCTCAAGCTCAATACCAAGAAATGTATAGTTGTCCCCTTTGGGAAAAAAACATGTACCCGTGAATTACCACATAGGTGGCAGTACATCAAACACCGAAAGTGTGATAAGAGACTTAGGGACACAGGTCGACAGTGGTCTCTCCTTCGATAACCACATCGCCACAACAGTCAGGAAATCCTTCGGTGTGGCACACCTCATCACTAAGGGCTTTTCATCCAGAAAAAAAGGAGGTCATTGTCCCACTGTACTCATCCCTCATTAGACCCGTTATAGAATACAACGCCCCATTTGGTATGTACCTCTCAAGACATCTGCAACAAATGGAAAGGTTGCAGAAATAACTCACTAAAAGAATCACAGGCCTAAAGCAGATGCCCTATGCTGACTGCCTTAGAAAACACCAGCTATACTCTCACATACCGTCTACTCAGAGGTGATCTCTGCTTAACATACAAGACCATGTCAAACCCAGAGCTGTTGGACATGCTACACTTAAAGAAATCCCAAACCCTCAAAGCCACCCACTCCAGGGATCTAAACCTTGTCATCACAATAAACAAAACATGCTGGAGGGATAGGTTCCTGACCCAGAGACTCCCCAGACTCTGGAATAGACTGCCCATACATGTCACGCAGAGCGCCTCTTTGGCCCTCTTCAAAAGGAACCTTGACGATTGGATGGGAGAAAGGAAATTCACCCCGGGGATCACTTCAGTCGCCCTGCTAGACAGGGGTCCAGGGAAGTAAATAGTGTGGGAAGAAATAGCCAGGGAATTGTTATGGCTAGGCTTGTATAGGCCCTAGGGCCGAAGACCTAGTATCAACCTTGAATATTCTTTTAAGGTCTATTATTGGTAGCTCCAAACAAGTCTCTTTTCAACTTTGCAAAATTAGGCACAAATTTTCTGTACTACCCAACTAGTCCAAATAAAGTCTTTGCCTGTTTTTAATGGCTGGCATAGGCCAATGTTTACAGCCTCAATTATTCCCTGCTTGTGACTTACCACTCTTCTTCCTGT
The DNA here is from genome assembly GCF_019279795.1 of Protopterus annectens. Classification (NCBI taxonomy): domain Eukaryota; kingdom Metazoa; phylum Chordata; order Ceratodontiformes; family Protopteridae; genus Protopterus; species Protopterus annectens. The sequence goes on along the minus strand of NC_056731.1, from coordinate 1,191,754,215 downwards.
AACATATCCCAAATAGCCGTCTTCCACCATGCCCTAGCAATCACAGTCAATGCTGCCTCTCATATACTGTGTATTATAACACAATCTGCACTTGTTAACAAGTGAGACTCCCAGTCCTGTGAATGATGACTGTGCCAACTAGATATGCAGCAGCAACGTTTTATGTAGGAGGCTTCAATATTTTATCTTTTAGTCTCTGAAAGGTGGCTAGGGCTTCATGTAGGCCAACTGGTAACACTGTTAAATATCCTCCTTCTCCCTGACTTTGTCAGCTCATCAATTCTCAGAATGGGACAGATACCAAAATTTAAAAGACTATTCCATTTACTAAAGTTATTACAGAATCTGATACTTCTATCATATTTAAGAACTAGCACTACTGGGCTTCTTGATCTATTGTGACTCTACTATTACTCTTAATTACAGCATTATTTGAATAACTTGCTTTCTGTGACTGTGGTACTCTAAGGCTTCAGCCTTAACTTCATTCCAAGTGTTTTCTCTATGTTCAGTTTATTTCTCCTAACTCCTCCCCTCAGGTTGTGACATGGGTACCGGCATTATGTAAAGACTGACTATACCCCTCCAACAGCTAGTGTCTTGGTCCCATGTGCATGGCCATCAAAGGCTTTGGTTAGGGAGTTGGACAGACATACCTTCATCATTCTTTCCCATATGAACTGTCCCTGCCCTTCAGCAGAGACTGTGTCTGGGAGCAGCAGCTAAGACCCAGGACAAATTCCTCTGTCTGTTTCATTTCTCAAAATTTCTTAGGTTTGTAATACCACAATGGGAATGGACCCCATTCCCAAGTCAAGGTATAAGTAAAGTTTACAAAATTTGTATTGTTTCAGTCTTTGATGTTAGCCAAAGTGCTCTTCATAACACCCACAGTGTGCCCAGAATGGACTCCTGCATTTCGTATGGAGTTACATGTATTGGTAAGCATATCTAAATATGGTTGTGGATACTTTTTGTATTAGACCTGTTGCTCCTACTACTATTGGAACCATCTGGGTATCTTTCTTCACATTGCTCTCATTTCTGTCTGCAAATTCTGACATTTTATAACTTTGTGTCTCTCTGTATGTGAGACACTGTAATCGGTAGGTGTAGCAATTTTAATGATCAATGCTAATTATTCATGGACAACTATAACTGGTTTTCTCACATCTATTTTTTGAACAGTTGTTAATGGGTAATCCCATGTGATGTACACTTTACTCTCTATAATACTTTGCAGTTCACATTTCAATGCTTCTCAGTTATTTCTATATTGTAGTTAGCACAATCCCCAATGCAACAGTATTGTTGCACTATTGTGTCTTTAATATACAGGCCCTCTGCTATAGGTCTATCACACCCAGCAATAAGGTGTAGAAATATTTCCAATTCTTTTTTATATAACCTACATTTGCCTGTTTCTCCCATATGTTCAATGGACTTTATATACCAAAGTGTACATAGTCCACTATCCTGGACTGACATTATTATAACCTCTCCTTAACCATTTCTGTGCCAAATCCTGATAAATATGAAGTTGTTCCAGATCTCAGTACTTACCACTATATTTATGGCTTTTCCACATTTTTTTCCTTCTCATCTAATTTTTCTCCTTATATTCTTGCTTTTAGTTTTTTTGGCACATTCAGTTTCTATCCGATTCCATTCTTGCTTAACACCAGATTACGTCTGCTAAACTTAGCAGAGAGAAAACCTTAGACTTCCTCTTCTCATGTTTTAAAAATTTCACTGTGTTTGGATTTGATGAGGTCAGCAGATATTTATGGTGTCTCATGACTGCAGATCAACATATGTAATCAATTATGAGGAGGTCCATATCTCATTCAAAGCTTGGGATATATAATTTTCTTATATCACTGATTTTTGTATATCATTTGATAAGTATGAAGCATTTTTCTTGTCTAACTGATCCAGTGCCCTTTGCAGCCAATCACACCAAAACTGTAAGGTAGAACAGGAAGGGCAAACTGGTTTATATCTTGCACTTTATTACTAGATGTCAAGACCGTTTTTCAATATTAGTTTTAGTCTTCTAAAGTATTTCTTACTGAGTTTTATTTGAATTTGTTCATGTTTTACTGTCCAGCCTTCATTGGCTCCCAAATATTTATAGACTCCTTCCTGCTCAAGTTCCTTTATATCACATTCCTCTCCTGCTCAAGTTCTTTTATATCACATTCCTCTTCTAGATTGATATTTTCTTGGTACTGTAACTTTCCTGATTTAAATGCTGCTTTCACACATTTATCAAGACCAAACATCATTCTTATATCTGACAAAGTTTTAACCACTTGCAGTTGTGCTTTCAGTGACATTAAAGATATGTGCAGGAACATGGTGCTTCCCGTTAATTTACTTTTAGAATAATATAATTCCTATCCCCTAATACTAGACGTGGTGATATTACTAATAGATTAGAAACTAAGGAATATGAATGGATTATACGTATGCAGGCTGATGTATACCCAGGTTTAAACAAACAAGTGTCATTAAAAACAATACTAAAACACAAACCAAATGCCATTAAATGATATATTTGTAAATATATATATATATAGCCTTTATATGCTTTTTTATCTGAATATGTGGTCTTTAATGATGTGTTTTAGCATATTTAATTATGAATATTTAAGTGTAATTGATGTTTTAATATGATAGGTTAGGCTGTGTCATATGATTTGTTTTTGTCTCTTTTAAAAAGGAGGATTGTTCCTTAAATGAAAGTAACACTGAAGAAGGATTGGATGTCTGAAAGATTAGTTATATTTAATAAAAGTTCTGCATTGTGAAGTGTGCTTTGAACTCCTCATCTGATGAGCTATACAGTTTTAAGGCATCCACAAGAAGTAGATGAGAAGTCTTTAAGCAAGATGATTTTCTTGGAGCCAAATTGTAACCAAGACCTAAACTATTAAAGAAACAGCTTAATGTGTTCACGGCAAGACAAAGCAACACCAATGACAAAGAATTACCCTGGAATATCCCCCTATGAATTTTTACCTTGGGATAATAATTTGCCCTTTGTCATGGCATAATTGCAAAGTGGTTTGGGACTTTATCATGGTCATTGCAATGTAACTGATCAATGTAGGATGCATCTTGTACATCTGTAAGCACTCCTTTATCCATGAATGTGGGATGCTGTCAAATGCTTTTTTTGTACTCTATCCATACCATACTTAGAGAATTGTAAGAAGGGGAGAAATCTATTATGGCTTTATTTAGCAACAAATTATCCTTTGTTCCATAGGATTTTCTTTTGTTAACCTTTTGTTCAATTGCCATGATTGAGTTTCTGCATCAACGGAAGGAAAGTTAGTGATTTACAGTTTTTAGACTGGCTTACAGGTTAACTCTTAAGGAAGAGCATCATTTTTCTTGTTAACCTGGTTGCTGCCTGTTAGGGATGTGAATATAAGTAATTCTTACCCAGGGCTAAATCTTTGTGTAAAGATGTTAATACTTTAAGTCAGAAGTTGGGTACTACATCTGGGCCAGGGGTTTTCCAGTTAGGAGCTTTTCTTAATTTTGTTTCAAATTCTCTGGCTGTTAACTCATCTGATTCATATCCTGTACATTTGAACTCTTTACTGTTTATGTTCTTTTTTTTTATCCAGTTAGCATCTTTGTTATGTTTTTACAGAGTCTTTGTAACTATTTATCCAAACTGTATCTTATTTCTTCTCTTTTTAGTGACAATTTCCTCGTGCTTTGCTTCCCAGTTCTTTTTAGGTCATCAGTGATTTGCTTATTTTATGCTTTTGCTTTATATTTATCTGCATATCTTTTAAGTGTTTCTGCCCGTGTTCAGTTTATTTGCAAAAGTGTATGATAGATCCCGGTATCTTCCGACATCTATTTTTCTAAATATTTTTGTTGATCTCTTCCCTCTTCTATATTCTTCTTACAGTGACTTTACTTTTGTGGTAAGACTTTGTTATTAATTTAGATGCACAGTAATGTATTCTATTTATTTATGTTACATCACATGAATTTCTGTTAAAAATCTTGATTATTGGGTTCATCTGTTTTATCAAACTTCTAACATTTGGGGTCTTATTTCTTTTCTGTAATTTATTTATTTCAATTGATCTTAATATGTCTACCCTATTAAATCAAGCAGCTCTTCCCTTGGATCATTTTCTTCTAAACTGAGAGCACATTCTTTCCTCCATGTTTCCTGCAGACATTCTACAGAAGGTTCTAGAATGTCTTCCTGTGACTGATCCACTTCAGCTGCATCCTGCGTCATCTGCTGCTTCTTCATATGGGAACTCATTGGCCCATCACTCCACAACACTGCCTGTGTCAGAGTTGTCACCGTTTCCTGCTCCTCCCTTACTGTGCAACTCCAGTTGATCTTTTGTAATGGTTTTGTACTGAAGGCTCCAGAGCATCATTACGTAGCAAGTCATCAGATGCTTCCAGTTCTACCTGTTTCTCCTCAGTTTGGGGACTCATTGTTCTATCATGTTGCGACATTACTAGAGCTGGATTTTCTACATTTAATCTTTTACTTTGCGGGTAATCCATAACTTCATTTTCTGTTTATTTAAACTACCTTACTAATTTTCTGTTTTGTGTTCCCTCTTTGTGTTCTTATTTTTTTTTGTATTGTGAAAATTTCCATATCTGGGTGCCTTTGCCTGTATTTCTCTTCAAATATCTTTGGAGCTGCTTTTTGTATGGATTACTTTGGCTTTCTCCTTTGCCTAAATATTACACTATAACAGATCTCTTTCTTTCCCATGTCCAGGTTTCTTTTTTATACCTTTGAAAAAATTTCTGGGTTTTGTTATTTACATTTTTGTACTTCCTCTGTTGCTTCTTTTTCCAGGTGGCCCAAAGTTATTCTGTGTGATGTTTTTCATGGATCTGTTGTATTAATGAACATAAATTTGCATTTGACGCTTTTGATAATTTTGCTTGTGTAAGTATTTTTCTTTCTAATTTCTTTCTTAATCTTTTTTAATCTTTCTGAATATCTTCTATCTGGAAATTCTGGGCTTCTTGCATAATAGTAACAGATTCCCAGAATGGGATCTGTCATGTCAATGATCACCTAAGCTGTTAATCATACTCTGTTCTGATGGCTTGCTTTGTACTCAGAGCTTTCTCTCTCTCCCTACATCACTGATGCAGCCAAGTCTTTCATTCTTATTTTACATCTTGTTGCATCTCTTGGGCTTTCTGGATAAACTCCCTTACTACGGGCTTAACCAGCTTTAGTCTATACTGTAAACTAACAATTTTATTTCATTTTATTTAACCTTTGTTAATGGGAACAGAACAATGATCACAGATGACCAATTTCCGTCTCAGCCCAGAGGTGAGGTATAATTGGATTATAAATGAGTACTATGTAAAACAGCACAAGTACAACAATACAAAACATGACTTTTTGATAACATGTAGTAACATAACATTTATAACATACACAGTAGTAAACAACATGAGCTTTCACTTAGACAATAGTAGAGCATAACATGGTACATCATAACAGGAAGATTAATAAAAATGGTAAAACAAACAAAACTAAGCCAAAGCTCAAACTGCAAAGACTTTACTGGTGCTACACGGTACCTTGGCCACTGCCTTCAAGGGAATAATTACACACCATTTTACAGTCTCTTTTATATACAAAAATTAACCCCACTTAACACTTCATTCAATTAAAAACATGAAACACCCCACCCTAAAGTGACAAGCACCCACCCATGGTTAAATACATACAACAAAATAAGAATTGCAAAAATACATAAATATAACATTTTACAAAATCAAATATCATACAGTGAATTTTAGTTATTGATTTCAAACCACTTGGTTGTAACGTTTCAAAATTAATAATAAACTTGGTTTCCATTTGCAACAATTTTTGTAAATAATCATCTCCCTGGTTACAAAGGGCTTTGGCCAAAACAATAAAGAAAAAAACTGGCATCAGAGCCACCATGCACTAGATGGAAATGCTGGGCCACAGAGTGTTCCAATCTAACATCCCTTATTTCCCCCATGTGTTCCATTATACATCCCTTAACCATCCTTTTAGTTTGCCCAACATACCACCTAGTCAGTGTGCACCCACACCCTATAGTGTACACCACTCTACATGAGTGACAATTAAAGTTGCCCTATACTTTATTTCTTCTGTTAATTCTAACACCATTTAAATTCTTAACCAAGGTGCAGACTTTACATTTTCCACATGGAAAACATCCTAAACGAGTCCCCCAACCTATAGTTTTCTCATATTGAGCAACTCTTTATAACGAGTAATTCCAGATGAAAGTCACATTTCAGCTTTAGTTGTTCCACTATCTGTAAAAGCCTGTTCTTGACAGTTCCCTTTATTTAACTTTCTGTTTCACTTTTACAGAAAAGTTCAAAACTTATGATATCACTTACCTCACTTTTAGTACTCACTATCATTTCTTTGCTCTGTAGGTTCTCGATTCAGGACCCTTCTTCCATTTATGTCTTCTTTCTTTATGTACTAACACTTTTTACAGTCTCTGTGTAAGCATCTGTCATTTAGCATTTTTTCTCTTCAGAGTTTTCTATAAGTTCACCTTCATTTCTTATGCTGATGTCTCTTACACTGTCAGATTTATTTTGATACATCACTGGGAACACCCAAGATATATATATATATATATATATATATATTATATATATATATATATATATATATATATATATATTTTTTTTTTAACCATCTAACAATTACCAAATTCTAATCCCTTTTGTAGCTTTGATGCCAATTTCCTACTCCTGGTTCTCATTCTAATGCACTACAGCTAAAAGTGAGTTACTCTCCTCTCCTCGCCCCCACCCCCGGTTCTTACACTGAATGGGTACCTCAAGCTGTTGCTTTATATCACTTCTTATTAGGTATAGTCACCCTGCCATACAAAGTCTACAGATATTCTTTCTTCCCTCATCTTCCATCATGTCAACTCAGAAGCCAAAGTTACAGTTACAGGATACAAACATTTTCTCATTGCTATGTACATTTCCATGTGGGTAATCTGATATTCAGTTTTCCATTGTGAATACACATCACATTTACTTAAATTTGTTATGAATCTTATAGATAAATACACATTTCACAAGACTGATCATGCTTCCAGAACCTAGCGCAGCTTAAACTTTTCTTTCATCCAGAATATAGTACATTTAACTTAGTTGTAATAGAATGACAGAATTATGACTTAATAATAATAATTCACTTTATCTGAAAATAAATAAAAGCAGATTTAACAGAAACAAGTTTCATTTGCATCATGCAAAAAAGAAGTTGTCTTACCGTAACGTTCCATCTGTGTTGTAGATCTTTATCATTCATTACTGTTAGGACTTCGCTTCCGTCCTTGGAACAGACACAGCCGTTACAAAGCTCGCATCAGCCAAAAACTCTCAGCTAAGACATACCCACAATACCCCTCTCATTGTCTCTTCAGATTGAGTTTGCCTGCCCCTATAGTATAGAAGTAATAAAAGGGACAGTAGGAGGCTCTGTCTGAGCAAATACCTTAACTAAGGAAATCCTAAAGTCCACCAGGGCAGGAAGTAATGAATGAATAAAGATCTACAACACAGATGGAACGTTATGGTAAGACCTAACTTCTTTATCTGATGTTGTAAATCTTTATTCATTCCTTACTGTTAGGACTGAGTCCCCAGCTACTTGAGTCCTGGGTGGCTCTAAGGAAGTACATTCCTGAGCACCATAGAACCAAAGGATGCGCGGCCCCTGGAGGCCAAATTCAATTGGTAATGAGTGATAGGTACACGGTCTTACCCAAGTGGCTGCTACGTATATATCATCCATACAGACTCTGGAATGAAAAGCTCCTGAAGTAGCCATCGACCTAGTAGAATGAGCTTTTATCCTGGAAGGTAAAGACACTTTGTTCTGATGATAGTTGAAGGTAATGGAATTTCTAAGCCAAGAAGATAAAGTCATTTTGGAGACAGGCCTACCCAATCTGGGTCCTGCAAAGACCACAAACAATTTATCATTTTTCTGAAAGATTTAGTTCTGTCCAAGTAGAAATTAAGTTGCCTATGAACATCGAGGGTATGCAAAAGATATCCCCCCTCTATTTGAATGATGAGGGAAGAAAACCAGCAGGTCAGTAGATTGGTTAACGGAAAACCCAGAAATGACCTTGGGCAAAAAGGAAGGGTCAGTATGTAGGGACACTCTTTCCCCTATGGAAAATCAAGTAAGGTCTCTTGACACTCAAGGCCTGCAACTCGGATACTCTTCTCGCGGAGTTAAGGGCTAGCAGAAGTAGGGTCTTCCAAGACAAAAACTTCATATCACATGAATTAGAAGGCTCAAAAGAAGGACTTGTTAATGACTGAAGTGCCAATGTCAAGTCCCAAGGCTTTATAGGAGGCTTGACAGGAGGTTTAACATGCAATAATTCTTTCAAGAAGGTTTTGCACAGTCGGTGACATGACAGAAGAGTTATCAATCCATTAAGAAAATTTGCGATAGCTGCTAAATGCACAGTAATTGTCGATGTTGAAGCTCTTGTATGTAATAGGGTAGTCAGGTATTGTAGGATCTTCTGAATAGGCATGGAGAAGGGGTCTATGTTATGATCTTTGGCCCATGTAGAGAACCAAGCCCACTTGCTAGAATAAATTTTTCTGGTGGACGGTTTGTGTGAAGCCAGAAGAATCTCACGAACAGGAGATGAAATATCAGGCAGCCTGGCAATCATCGGACGTGGAGAAACCAAGCTGTGAGCTCGAGGCTGTGGAGATTGGGGTGAATCAGTCCCTGAGGGTGAAAGAAGCAGACCTTGGGATTGATTCAGGATCCATGGGCTGCGAATCAGATGAGGCTATAGGAAAAGGAACCAGACTTGACGGGGCCAATAAGGGGCAATGAGGATCACTCTATTTCTCAACCTTTGAGCTTTCTGGATGAATTTTGGGATGAGGGGAAAAGGGGGAAAGGCATATAGCAGACCCAAGGGCCAATCAAGCATCAGAGCATCCCCTCAGTGACTCCCCCTGAGGTGGGATCAGGGCAAAGTAGCTTCTGCATTTGTTGTTTAGGGGGGAAGCAAATAGGTAGCAGCAAGGCCTGCCCCAACGGCGGAAGATCTGATCCGCTATTATAGGACTGAGGGACCACTCGTGAGGCATCAGAATGTTTCTGCTCAGATTGTCCACAATAAGACTGGAACTCCCGGGAATGTTCGTTGCTTTGAAAAAGCGGTTGGAAGCCAAATTCTCATGGCCTCCTGACACAGGGGGATAAGACCCGGTTCCACCTTGTTTGTTGATGTACCAGATGACCGACATGTTGTCTGATTGAATTGCAATGGTCCCGGAAGGAAGGGATGTGTGGAACGCTTGCAATGCTAACAGAACTACCCTCAATTCCAGGATATTTATGTGCAAATTGGCCTCCATGGGGGACCAGGTGCCTTGGACTATCTTTCCCTGGAAATGCCCCCCCAACAGGGACACATCTGTGTTCACCGTGGCCCTCGGCTGGGGAAGGCAGAATGGTCGACACCAAAGACTTGATTCTGGCTTCATCCACCAAAGCATTTCTTTCTTGCAAAGGCTTGTAAGGCGTATCATGTGGTAGAGTGGGTGGGTTGAGATAGACCATTGTGCTGAAAGGAGCCACTGTATTAGTCTCATGTGCAACCTCGCCAGTAAAACTAAGGTGATGGTTGCTGCCATAGATCCCAACAGCTGTAGTACAAGGCATGCTGGTACAAATGTCTGTGGAAACAGGACTTGAATCTGGCTTATTTTTGAGAGCCTGTGAGGAGGAAGGGAAGCTTGACAGGACGCTGTGTTGAAGATCGTTCCAATGAATTCCAGTGCTCTTGTTGGAGACATTTGAGATTTGTCCATGTTGATCGTGATACCTAAGCGAAGAGCAAGGCCTTGAGTGTAAAGAGAGACTGAGGATAAGAAGATTCCTGGTCATGGCAGTAAGGAGCCAACTGTCTAAATATGGAAACACCTGGAATCCTTGTAGTCAGAGATGAACTACTATGACTGCCATGCATTTGGTGAACACTCTGGGGGCTGTCGAGAGACCAAAGGGCAGTACCCTGAACTGATAGTGATTGGCTCCCAGACGGAAGTGGAGAAATCTCCGTGAGCGTTTTTCCATCTTTATGTGGTAATACGTGTCCTGGAGGTCTATAGAGCACATCCAGTTGTCCTTCCACAGAAAGGGGAGGATGGACTGTACTGTGACCATCTGGAATGTTTGAGGTTCTATGAACCTGTTTAGTAAGCGGAGATCCAGGATTGGTCTCCAGTCACCTGTCTTTTTTGGCACTAAAAAGAACCTTGAGTAAAACTTGGATCCTCTCTGGTCTGGTGGGACTGGCTGGATGACTCTTTTTGTTAGCAGCTTTTCGATTTCTAAAGCTGCTGCCTCCCTCTGACTGGGTGGAACATCGGGGATTCCTTTTATGGGCCTGGGAGTAAGATTGAGTGGGATACGATAGCCTCTGGATATTATTCTCTGCACCCACGCATCTGTTATGAGTTGCCAGGCCTGTAGGTGCAGGGAAAAATCGACCCCCGACTGCTTCCAGAGGAAAGCAATTGGGCTGCTGTTCAGGAGTGCTGGTAGATTCGGCCTGAGAAGGAATCTCAGGCGCCCTGGTTGTGTGGACCCACCCTGAAAGGGGCATCTTCTGGATGAGTTGCCCCCTCTGCCCCGGGGGAATTGCTCACCACGAGTGTCATGAAAATATCCCTAGGACTTCTTAAACCACAATTTTCCTCCCCTCTGGTTCCTGGAATAGGATCTCTGGGGGGGTGGGGGGGGGGTGGTGGAAAAACATATGCCCAGAGGAGACAAGGTCTTTCTGTCCTTCTCGCTATGGGATAGTGCGTCTCTTACTTTGGGACCAAAAAGGGAAGATTTTTCAACAGGTGCTTTGACAAAGGAAGATTTAAAGGGGTCCGCAAAATCACACAAAAACATCCAAGCATGCCATCTCATGACGATGCCTGATGCGGCTGCTCGAGCTACCCCCTCGGTGATGTAAGTGATCAAGTGCATTGAGGAGTTTGAGATAGATTCCAGGGTAGCCAGCTGAGAGGCAACAGTGTCATGTACCTCATCAGGCAGTACTCCTGCCAAACAGGCAGACATTTCTGAGATTAGGTCTCTTTGGAGGTGAGCAAAGTGTGCCAGATAGTTCAGTGACTGAATGGCAAATGCCGCTGAAACACAGGCCAGCTTCCTCAGTTTGTCCATAGCCCAAGACTCCCTGTTCAGGGGATGGACAGTGGCACTATGTTCTGCCAGTTCCGTCTTGGTGGCCGCCTCCACAACCATGGAATCTACTAGCTGCTAGGACCAATTGGGTTGGTCTTTGGGGTGGATAAAATTTTGTCTGGCCTCCGGGGTACAGGTTCTATGTTGTCTGGGGCCTTCCAGGCACGCTGCACAATCAGTTTAACATGATCATCCACAGGTGGAGTTCACCCAGGAAGTAGATGGCCGAGCACAGAAGGCCTGCAAGAGCAACAATTCTTCCAATGGGTTAGAGGACTTCCAGTCTCCCCTCTGCTTGAGGATCTCAAGAAAGTCTCCAAATGATACGTCTTCCAGGGGAGACCGTGGGGACCCTTCTCCCTCATCACAATCAGTGTCCTCACTGATGGATTCCTCAGGGGAATCAAGGTGCTTCCTCTTGCACCGTTTCTTCCGGGATGGCATCTTCTGAGGAGGATTCTGGAGAAAGGGTTCCCTTCAAAGGAAGGTCTTGTGGCTCCCGTGCTCAGAATCCCAGAGTAGGGAGTTGGGACAGCTGCATGCTAGAGGGGGGTTCTGGTGTCGATGCCAATGGTGCCAACTGCGAACCTGTTCAGGCAAGGACCCTCTCCCATCACTTGGAAAGCAGGACCGCCCAAGGAGAGATGGGAGCCTGGAACAGAGAAGGACAACCTTGGAATCGGGGTCACACCCCACCCTGAGGAGCACGCCTCCAGGTGATGAGCTCCGAGAGAACCGGTAGCTGCTGGTGGGGCCATGACCATAGATGGCGCCAGCGAAAAAATAGGCGCCAAACTAGACGCCATGGTGATGACAGTCCAATCACTGCTCGGAGAGTGCGCCAGCTACAATAGAGCCATTGCGCCAAGAGTAATCGGTGCTGACAGGGAAGCCTCCGCAGTCAGAGCCAAGACAGAATGCACCTGGGTGGCCATCGGTACCAAAGTCTCTGGACCCTGGGAAGAGGCTGGAGGAGGATATACAGGTGAATATGCCGTGAAAGCTTCCATTCCAAGAGGGAAGGAAGACCTAGCAGGGGTAGGCAATCCTCTAGCTGCCAAAAGCTGGTCCACAACTCTCACTACATCTTGTTCTTAAAGACTCCTGGTGGATCTGAAGGAAGCTGCCGAAGGAGATTCAGGTCTCTCAAGAAAAGGACTAAACTGGTGTCCCAAAAAGGGGTCATAAATGGGAGAACATTTGTTTCTAGGAAGGCGTTCTACCTTTGGAAAAAACTGTGTCAGTGGAGCCATACAAGACATCGGCACCGTGGCCGGGGATGGTGCCGATGCAGGTGCATTTTTTGGAGCTTGTGTCAATACCAAGGTCAGCACCAAGGAGGATGGTGCCAAAGCTGGTACAGTTATTGGAGTCAGAATTAAGGGCAGCACCAAGGGAGAAGACATGGAGCCTGGTGTCGAAGTTGCCTGTGCCGAAGGCGTGGGAGAAGCCTGGTGTCGACTTGGTTCTGAGGAAGACGGAGATGTCGGAACAGAGTGACTCTGTTTCTCTTTAGGTTTCTTAGTCTTAGGAGGTGGTGACACCTCTGGCCCAGAAAGAGCCTCCAAGAAGGGAGTTATCATACCCTTCAGAATCAGCTTGTTCTTACGCTCACCCTATGTCCGGTTGCTGAGGCTGGAACAAATATCACAAGATGCATTGATGTAGTCAATGCCCAAACAATAAATGCACCAAGTGTGACCGTCTGAGTTGGGCATCTTACGCCAGCACTTATCGCACTGATTAAACCCTAACTTTACTTTATCAGACATCATGAAAAACCACACTATAGTCCTAAACTACAAGTTAAACAACCAAAAAACAACAACAGCATGGCTAGGGGAGAGGGACAGTACCAACAATGGTATAAAGGCGAACTACCAAAGATAGAGGGTAGGATTTAGAAAAAGGATATATGAAATTAGACAAAAAGATGATATTTAGGGAAAACAGACTAAATGGTGGTAATGATACAGATAATCACAAAAAAAAGCTACACTTAACTTTAGAGAGAAGGCTTGGCACTTCTGATGAGGACTGCTGCAAAGGAGATCTGAAGAGACTATGTGAGGGACATTGTGTGTAGTCCTTCACAGAGTTTTTGGCTGGCGTGAGCGTGGTAATGGCCATGTCAGTTCCGAGGACGGAACCGAAGTCCTAACAGTAAGGAATGAATAAAGATTTACAACATCAGATCCATTTTTTTGTTTCCATCATGGTATTCTATAATTAGCAGAACAGAATCTGACTATATGACCCCTCCCCAACTGAAACAAGTCATTGCTCGAGCATTTCCTTTTTCACAGAAAATGCACACTTATTACTGCAACTTAAGATTTAGAAACAGACAACTGAGTTCTAAACAGTGAATCACTGACTAATATGCATTCTGCTAAAATTACTAGCATGTTAGGGATCACTTTGCAATACCTACTTTGTTATATTGATAGGTAATACTTTTAAAACTGTCCACTGCTAAAATGTCCAACATTTTCATTTTGCTATTATTATGAGGCTCCATCTACAGTTTTTTAATACTATTTAAGTCATGTGTCTGAGCGGTTACTGAATTGTCAGCACGAAAAGTTCAGTTGAAAAGCTTTACAGCTTGGACTTCAAAAATTATCCCAGCCCTAGCTAACACTTCCTTTTTAAGGTTTTCATAGTCAGTGTAATAAATATCCCCCGTGATTCATGAAGCTTGCGCCGGAGTAGCATCAGCAATCTAGTGCCAAATATGGCCACCAAGCGATTCAGGTAAGAGCTGTTTCCACGTGCACTACCAGCGTACGCCAAAGTTGCACATCTCCCAGCGCATGTATGCTAATTACCCCATGCGCAGCAGTGTAGCATGCAAATAAAGGTATATAGCAATTCATGAAGTGGTGCAGGCGTAGCGTAAGCATGTAGAAATGTAAACCCAAAAAAAAAAAAAAAAAAAACGGTTTACATTTTGTCAAACATAAAATCGAAGCCATGAAAGCAGACCAAACTTACGTATTATAATGTTAATATATGCCAATGGCTAAATATATAGCCAATGGCATAAAACAACATGCACAGCATATAAAAAAATAACATTTAATGTCATGGCCACACCAACGCAAATTAAAACCACAGTGCATCGATGCGCAAACGGGATCACAAGGAAAATATATTTAGATGTCATAAAACTAATGTAACGCAATTCATGATATCCCCATAATAGCCAATGGCATGCATGCTACACCACAACCATGGCGCAAGGGTTGCTAAGGGTCTGTGACAGTGTTCCGTGCGGTAACTAGGAATTAGCAGTCAATGCCATGCAAATGAGTCAAGTAATACTGAATCGTAAATGCCCCACCGGCGTAAGGATGTACCACATGGCGTAGCATTACAACACTGAGGAGTGGCCTGGAGGTAAACATGACATCAAGAGAGGGGCACGCCACCGTAGCTGAAAGCACATTGGATCATTGCTAATCCATGTTGCTAAGCAAAGCCGCAGGATAAGAGTGTGGAAGTAGCCATAGCTTTGCTTAGCTGAAAGCACACAAGGTAACCGAAAGTTCCTGTGAACGTGGATGAAAATGCGCACGAAACCCGGTAAATGGCTGTACGCGGCACGCACCACAGCTGAAACAGGAAGGATACGGGAAGACAATAAGGAAATGCTGCAGCATGGTAATTGGAGTATAAATGAGTAATTAACACCTAGAAACTCACAGGGGCCATATACAACAGCTAACAAGGCTGCTACCAGCTACCTGCAGAACAGGAAAGGGGAGGTGCCATACAGCAAAGAAAAAGAGAACTGTCACAGCAGAACAAAGCAAACTTGCAGTAGATCAGCTACATAATACATTTCCCAACACAATCCTGGGTTGTAGAAGCACAAAACAAGAAAGGCGGCAGCTGGATGCATGCCTGACAATGGGAGGGGAATCGGGTTGAAAATAGAAGTAAAGGGCAATAGATGAATCATGGCAGACAAGCGTAAGTCAACAACAAAGGCCCCACAATAACAGTACCTGCTGTAAAACCAATAATTAAGATACCCTGCAGCTGGAAAAGCACAAACACACCAAATTACACCAACATAATCCATTGCACAATATTATAAGATGTGAAAGCCCCCCATACACACACTTGTGTATTGCCAGACACTCTGCACCATTGGTGTATACAGACAGGGAACTTTTAATATGTATATGTTAGGGGCCGCCATAGCTTTGATTCACCAGCATGTGTTGGAGACTGACAGTGGTGTGGAGGATGATGCTGACAACCATCTCAGGCACTGGAGGAGAAGAGTGTTCAGACCCAGGGTAACCTACCAGGGGCTACATGATCTGCAGATAGTAAAGCGTTACAGGGTGGACAGGGACATCATACAGCAACTTGTTGAGCTGTGCTGGCCACGCCTCAGAGCCAGAAGTAACAGAGGGGACTCCATCCCAGTGGACACAAAGGTATGTGTAAGCTTGAGAATACTAGCCACAGGTACCTTCCAAAGGCCAACTGGGGATATCATGGGGATCTCACAGGCATGGGCATCCAGGGTACTCCACCAGTTCCTGGATGCCATGTTACCACATGCCAATGAACACATATACTTCCCCCGAATGCAGGAGGAGTTGGCCAGCAATATGCGTCTCTTCCACCATGTGGCAGACTACCCGGAGGTACTGGGTGCACTAGACTGCACGCACATACACATCAAGTCACCACCTGGTGAGCAGGGTAGGTGCTACATAAACCGCAAGGGATTCCCCACCAACTGCCAGGTCGTGTGCAATGCTCAGGGCATTATCATGGATGTGTGTGCTGGCAGCCCTGGAAGCTATCACGACTCCCACATCTGGCATGCCTCACAGTTGTATCAGGTTATTTGCCAGGGGGGACATCCCATATGGCCACCTGGTGGGGGATGCTGGCTATGCACTGGAACCGTCGATGATGACTCCCATCAAATGCACACACAGCCACTCAAGAATGCCATAATGTGGCACACGCAGAAACCAGAATCATCATAGAGCGCGTGTTTGGGATGCTGAAACCACGGTTCTGTTGCTTGGACATATCTGGTGGAGCCTTGCAGTACTCTCCAGAAACATGTGCCCACATCTTCATAGTATGTGCCATGTTACACAACATGATCCTGCGGAAACAGCTGCAGCAGGGACAGAATGGTGAAGCCCCTCACAGCCCACCACCATTGTCAAGGGACCCACAGGCACACGGAGACTCAGACCACGAACACCCTGTGCTAGCCCCAGTAGGCAGACAGAGAAGTGCCCAGTATGACCATGCCTTGGCAAAGAGGGAACGTACAGCACACACACTGACAGTGTAGGCACTCAATTGACACTCTTCTCCACCTGCACAAACAGCAAACATGGATGGCACACACACACGACCACCTGTAAATTGTCATGTACAGGTGGTCTACTGTGTGCATCCTACATAGGTAGCCCTCACCTACTGTACACACAACCATCATTGGCACAAGGTAAGTCAATACCTGAACAGTAAATTAAGCTATTAACATGTGTCCATACTGTATGTACAGGATCATAGATACATATGTAGGTACATGCCCAACCACCGAGGCCACTCATAAGCATAGGCAAAATGTGTTTGCTGTTGCCACCCCATCAATTAACTAACTGTCCCTCTGTGGAGCAGAGCCACTTGCAGGATCCCTGGGGTGTAGCTACTGTTCACCACCCACTCTGCAAGGATTCCCCAGAGTGTTAGCGAGGGGTTTTGTATAATGTAATCAGGGATGCAGTTCCAAATAATGGGGAGTATCCCTGACAGGAATCTTCACAGATATCTAAATGTTACATAGTATACTTTAAACATAGCTTGCATATATAGGTAGTTCTCCACAGAATAATAAACATGTTGAACACACAACCGCTGAAATGTGCGTTAATCACCCTTGCACTACCAGTGACTGCTCTGAGAGGTAAGATAGCACTGCCAGGATTAGAACAAGCAACCATGTACACATTCATCACAATAACATACTACTAAGCTACCTGAGATGCACCGATGGCAATCGTGTATAATGACAGGATAAAACACAAAAGGTAGGAATGTGTTGAAAAAGGACAAACCGGCATGTACCCAATGAATGGTGTATGTTTTATACATATATATATATATATATATATATATATATATATATATATATACATTTATATATATATATATATATATATATATATACACACATACATACATACATATATATATATATATATATATATATATATATATATATATATATATATATTAGAGAGAGAGAGAGAGATATGTCGATATATGGGGATATACATATATATGTAGATAAATAGATAGGCTAACAACATTTACATAACCATGGAGGAACACAAATGTGATACCTACCACATACCGACTGCTTTACATACCGATGCGTGTAATCCCGAGGCTTAAGGTCCGAAAGAACACAGTACCGAAACACCAGATGCGCGAGGTGTAATCTCACAATGTTAATGGACAGTTAGTCAGTGCTTCTGGTGTTACGGTTCGGGTAGGTTACTGTGTGTAAGTGTGTTTCTTAGGGCTGTAGTGTGTGTGGTGTGTGTTCTTGGGGGACTGTAAAGTGTGGTTGTTGGTTAGCTTTGTGCGTATGTTTGCATGACCTAGGAGGTAGAATATTAAAGTAGGGGGTGGTGTAGGGGGGCTTGGCCACCTGCTCATATGTAGTGTAGGATGGTTTGTTTGGATGTGATGGGTAGCAGTGTGTGTGTGTGTGCGTGTGTGTGTGTGTTCCATGTTCATGTTACTTTTGCGAGTTTACATACCGACGCGTGTAATCCCGAGGTTTAAGGTCTGAAAGAACACAG
The DNA here is from genome assembly GCF_019279795.1 of Protopterus annectens. Lineage (NCBI taxonomy): Eukaryota > Metazoa > Chordata > Ceratodontiformes > Protopteridae > Protopterus > Protopterus annectens. Next base: position 1,191,736,047 of record NC_056731.1, on the reverse strand, counting down.
TACCGAAACACCAGATGCGCGAGGTTTAATCTCACAATGTTAATGGACAGTTAGTCAGTGCTTCTGGTGTTGCGGTTCGGGTAGGTTACTGTGTGTAAGTGTGTTTCTTAGGGCTGTAGTGTGTGTAAGTGTGTGTTGTGTGTGTGGTGTGTGTGGTGTGTGTTCTTGGGGGACTGTAAAGTGTGGTTGTTGGTTAGCTTTGTGCGTATGTTTGCACGACCTAGGAGGTAGAATATTGAAGTAGAGGGTGGTGTAGTGGGGCTTGGCCATCTGCTCATGTGTAGTGTAGGATGGTTTGTTTGGATGTGTTGGGTAGCAGTGTGTCTGTGTGTGCGTGTGTGTGTTCCATGTTCATGTTACTTTCGCGAGTTACTGTCGATGTTGGTAATGTGGGGTATGGGAGTCTGGTCTCGGTACTATGTGCGTCGGAACACTGTGGTTTCAGGATTCCATAGGTCTCCCGTATACAGCGGTTGAAGTGTTCATATATGTGTGTAACATGGACCATAGCAATCACATATTCTGCCACTATCAATCTTTATGAACAAAGGATATGGAGAGTATATGCCTATACACTATTACAAATATGTGCTATAGACATGAGCCAATGATAGTGTTTCCACCTGTCCCACTTTGCGAGGGACAATCCCTCTTTGGGCGGTTGTGTCCTGACCAAATATATTAAACGTGGCAAATGTCCTGGGATTGTAGGACATAATTATGTCCCATATGTACTGTAATAGTTGCATACAATACTTATTTCTGTATCTAAAATACCTACATGTTACAGGAAACAGGATAAGTAATTAAACTGCTACAAGAATAAGCTTATATTTAGGCAAGAAAGGAAAGTTCTATCCCTTGTACTGACCGTGGGTTTGTGTTGGCCTGTAAAATCAGATGTGTGCCCCGAAAAGGTCCCACTGTGGCCATATGAAAAGGTGGCAACCCTAGCCAAAGAGGGTCAGTCACCAACATAACTACGATGACTGCAAATACCTATGACAGAAATACACAGCTATCATGTAGCAACACATTATTACATTCAGATGCATTACCGAAGGGATTCAAGGACTAACATCACCTGCATGCTACACAGGAACCACATAACAGTGCCTTACTGAATCAGTCTGCAATTACCATTGTATTAGTCCACAAAAGGATAGGTGTTCAAATAGGGAAGGAACCCTCACGCACATAGCGATTATGTATAAAAGCAGTTCCTACACACCTGCATCTGCTAAGCACACCCACCAACATCACCCCCACACCCAAACATATTGCAATACAAACTGTAATAACATCACAAATCATTCACTCACTGTACGACATCTGCAGAAGCCTTAACATACCTTGTCAGAGAAGCACTAACATGGCCCTATGTAAAACAGCTGCCGATGTAACAGGGTTTGTTTGCACTAATCCCATTTCCGAGGGTTGTGTGTACACCAGGATGTGTTAGCAATTAGTGAGTAACAGCACAGTATGCTACACTTGTACACCAAATCAAGGATGTCTGGTGAGCACACTGTACACCACATAACTGCTCATGCATAGCCATACGACCTTGAGCTGGCCAAACATCCTTGCCAGACAAACACCTGCAGAAGTATTAGGTACAGACAAACCCTGCATAAGAAGCACTGTTCTGAAATAGAACAGCTGTACTCACATGTAGAACTAAACCATCTAGCTTATACACAGTCCACAGGAGTCATGAAGCTAATATATCTCTGTGTGTCTCCATACAGCTGTTGAAATATATCGCAAAAACAAATCTAGACCGTCTCCCTCGAAAGCAAGGCAAACTGACAACGCCCAAAAGGAGTACTCAGTTATACATCACTGTTGCCATGGTATCGGCTAATGGAGTAGCTGCACAGCTGATGTGCATCTAAGTAAGTACTTTGGAACAGCAATTGGTAGACTGGATACCACATGTTACCGATATGTAACTAGAAAAGGATGTGTTATCACACATTCAAACCATCCGTATATATCAGCAGAACATTACAAAGAACATTTAAACACAAACCAAAAAGGATTGAATCAACAGTTAATGACACCTCGGGTTACTAATAAGGTATGTAGAACAGTCAGTATTGTCTGTGTATGTAGTACTTTTTTGTAGTATTTAAAGTGCACTCAATCCATATAGTGGAAACAGTTTTCTTGTAGTGATGTATTCTTGAGCATAGTAACGCTTGTAGTATTTGTGTGTACTGCTGTAGGTCACACGGCAAATGCCGCATACACCACAAGGGATGCTATATACAAGGGCTTTGAACAGAAATACTCCTCACCAGCCGATGTCAGTGGCAGGGCTAGTCCAACAAGTATGTGCTATAACAGGGGATAGTATAGGTTGATATATTGTAACTGTAGCCATATGTATGGGTGTATTACAGAGAATAACATGTGGAAGGTTGGACCACTGTGCAATTATGATTTGCATTGTGGGATATTGTGCCAATAACTGTGTAATGTACAGTATTGTAGGCAGATATGTATTACAAGCTACACAGCATCACTGTAATGTTAGGCAAATATTAGTTATGTCAATTGGCATTTACAATGCACAATAACAGGATACATATGTCTTTTAGTGAGCCGACAGTTTATCAGCATGATAGCAAAGTAAAATGGAAGACCTATTTAACTATCCATGCACATAAACGTGTAATATGTGCAAAGGAAGGTACTAGGCTGTCTTACCAAGGGTATCTGTAAGCCTAGCTAGCGTGTGTTGGCTTTCGCCACCCCCATAGGTTGGTTCCCTGTGCCTCTGAACAGCAGAGCCAATAGTTCCCTGTGCCTCTGTCCAGCAGAGCCACTGCAGTGATCCCCGGGGTACATATCTGTCTCCCATCCACACGCCATAGTTGCCAGATTGCAGATGTGCAGGGGTGTCAATCGTATACCCATCAGTGACCTGTGTCACAACTTCCACATCATGGTTTAGTGTGTATACACCTCAGTGACGTGGGTCACATTCCACAGTATATATGTACTGTATCTGAACACAGTCATGGCTCTCAACCCTGTCTGTAACTCACACTGTATAGCACTAGAGACGCCTCATGATTCCCTGCAATGGCCATGCACATCAGCTAAATGTGCAGTATATCTGTAGGGCGGACATACAACATTGAATTGGTACACCATTGCCCCACTGTACATCTTACAGGACACCATTCTGTTAAACAAGTATGCATGTCATTGCACACATCAGCAGATCACATCATACTACATGTGATTATCAAGGTAATATGCCACACATCAGGCAGGTGTACTGTTAACCTGTGCTGGCCCACATGGTGTAACACAGGGATGTATGCCAACTACTACTATGATTGTGTAATTTGCATGCTGTCTGCTATGACACATGCATGCTGTTGTGTGCAACCCAGGGATGTATGATAACTACCACTATTATTGTCTGCGCTGCATGCCGTCTGCCGTATCACATGCATGTTGCATGCCTTCTGTCATATCACATGCCTGTGTGTCTGTGTGTGTGTGTGTGTGTCTATTGTACAGAGTGTAATGCACAGTTCTTGTCTGCCCTCACAGGTGATATAGGTGCATTGCCCTACTGCGGTACATCTGAGGTTAGTGCTCCCGCAGACTCTAGCAGTGATGATGAACATATCAGTGAGACACAGGCAGAGTTGTCAGGGGCTGAAACTGTGCCGTTGGTTGCCATTCCATATATATCCACCTCATCCCCGCACACAGATCCCATACCTGCACATACCCCATCACCAGTGGCCATAGAGGAAGGACAGTTGTCGCGTGGTAGCTTGGAACAGGAAAGTGTGGGGGCTATGGAAGATGTGCCTGCACACCATGGTGTCAGCCAAACTCCTGGTGGTGCCCCACACAGGCACATGGCCAGTGCTGCTCATAGGAGGACCTCTGACCAACATGCTCCTGCACAACACAGCACAGCAGCTGGTGTCACCAGATGCATGTTTCAGGCTGTAATGGAGGCACAGGCACGTGAACGGGAATGGCACAACAGAGAAGATAAGAGGCTACAGAGGGCTGCTGTCCATTCTTTAAACAACATCCAGGCAATGGTAAATGCTCAACAGCAGATTGCTGATGCTTTGGATAGATGGCTGGGTGTCATGGTTGGAGTTCTTGACAGTGGCATGGCAATCCGTGAGCATGAGCTGTCTGTGTTGGAACATCTGGTAGGAGTGAGGAGTCGGGCACATGGACGTAGGCCTAGTACATCCCCTGTGTCAGGTCTGCGTGTACGAGCTACCTCACATGCCTGCTCCCACAGTGGCGGTAGCAGCAGCAGTGCATCTGGTGCTGTTCTGTCCACACCATGACACAGCAGGCCACGTGCATGTGGCCCTGGATGGTCCCAACAGGGACATGGTTCCAGTGGACAAGTGACATTACACAGTAACCAACCTGCACCTCTGTCTGGTAGCACCCGTGCAACCCCTGGCAGACACAGGTCACATGTCCGTGGCCAGACACCGTGAACTGTAAAACCTCACCTGTACAGTCTCTGCAGCTGTCAATAATACCCCTGTGTAGGCCAGACACATGGGAGAACTGTGTGCATACATACACGCACACACTGGAAACATATGTAGGGCACCGCAACACACACATGCATAACATCCAAACATGCCCAGTTAGATCAAAGGCCCAAACATACACACATGATGTCATCCAATGGTGCAGCCTAGTCCTCTGGCAAACATTAACACCCTGTGATATGATGATGCCTGTGCCACATCCCTGACATCCACACCATCGGTGCAGTGACATGCTCATATGGTCTGATGCACAGGGTAAACAGACTAGGATGATACCTGTAGTTTACAAATGTTGAGGACTGTTGATAGGCAGCAGATATACCATGTAGCACAGGTGTACAATACTGTTAACAGTATGTGTCTTGTGTAACAACAGTGCAGCCTAGGCCTCCGGCAAACCAACACCCTGTGCATATGATGATGCCTGTGCCGCATCTCTGACATCCACACCATTGATGCAGGGACAAGCTTATATGGTCTGATGCACAGGGTGAACAGACTAGGATGGTACGTGTACTTTACAAATGTTGAGGACTGTTGACAGGCAGCAGATATACCATGTAGTACAAGTGTACAATACAGTTAACAGTATATGTCTTTTGTAACAACAGTAACTGCATGTTGATCATGATGTTCTGCTGTCCTTCTTCAGGTCTAATTGGATGTGTTTGCAGTTAGTGTCCCATATGTCAATGTGGACTACTCACAGGTATGTATGAATATACCAGCATGCACCGTGTAGCTGCCACATACCAGTGAGCATGTCCCACGTTACAAACATGTCTACCGTTCCAAGAGCATGTTAGCTGTGTATTAAGCTACTGTGGCCACAGACGTGACATCCATAAAGGGTGACATCACAGGTATAGTTACTTGGGAGTGGTGAGGTAAGAGAGCGGTCCAGCTGATTACAAGGGTAGAGGCCAGTGGGAAGTGTGATGCCTCATTGGGAATCAGTAATACACGTTCTCATGACAGGATGCCAACACACAACTGCACCTACACACTCTGGTATTGGCACACATGTATTCAGTGACACAGTAACACACCCACACACGGCTTCACCGACACAGTAACACACACTCGCACACAGTTGCTACTGGTGGGATGAGGACCCCTGCCTATGTGCAAATCATCATTACAGTACTGTGCACCTACATGACGTGCCACAGAGAATACACATGTACAGGTAGTCAGTACGGCCTAAGATTGGGGACATCAACACGGATAGTAGAATGCATCGCCTGGATGGTGGGAGGGGTCTTATCAGTTCAGTATGGTAACATACATCCTCACCCCAGGGACCAGTCAGCCCTACATACACACACTGTGGCATTCAGTAATTAATACACCTATGTCATGCACATACAGATACCTCACATGTGAGACACATGCCCCTGCCTTTGTCCTGCTTTCTACACTGCAATCTGTACAGATGTGTACACTAATGTACAGGAGAGTAACAACTGAGATGTATTCCCCACAATACATGTCATATACGGACACACACGCAACCACACATGCCAGTATTGTCAATCTCAGACCTGCCTAGCTCATGTTATGTATGTCAGACGTACATCAGTAGTGCACGCGTTACAAACTGTACTGACGCTTCCTGTGGCAACAGTGCTGATATATGCACTACGGACATCATATCTATTAACAGATGCAAGTGATTTACCTTTGCTGTAACCCTGACCGCGGTCAAAGTTATGTGTTATGTCCTTCAATTAACAAAACCATTGCTTACCGGATACACAGGGTATTGTAGGACCGCTTGTGACACACCTGTGAGCTGTCCACAGCAAACATCCATCTGCAAAGATGCCCCATTACTTATTTCCACACATCTGTCCATACCAGTGGTACATCTTTCTGTACATTCAGCATATCACTATATACAGTTGGCAATGTTGAGGCTGCATTGCAACTGCATGATGTACTAGGATACACTCCACCTGCATACATCAGCAACTGCACACGCATGTTATCTAAATGCACAACACTACGTGTACAGGTGTGTAGGTCCTACAATCCTGACACTTGGTCATGTTTGTAGGCATTGCAATTGGTGGATATGTGTAATGACATACAGGACACATGGACTGTTGTATGGTATGATGGGTGACCAGTACAGAGGGGAGGTTACCTCTGTCAACATTAATATCACACCTTATGTACTGTTAGCATTCAGCAGCCATGGACCTACATTCCATGTGTGTAATGGCTGTAGCCACCTGTTTGCACCAAGGACTACAACAGTTATGCTACTTACAGGTATGTTGTGTGTGTGGCATGTATGTACCCAGGGCAGGTACATGCAAGTCATATCCATACAGGAGGGTGTGTACTGGTGTACAGCAATAGTCATATGCTAATGGCAGAAAGTACCAAGGGCCCCTGGTATGTGTACAGCTGACCTGGTCACAGACAGTGGTATCACTGCATTGCATAACACATGATGCAACTGTGTCAGTACATGTGCACTCTCTACAGTTGATGTAGAACTTAGTACAGTACACAGGTCAAGGGTCACATGGTGGTGTACTCTTCTATGTCATACATGTATGGTCGCGTGTTGGAGGTCCGAGGGCATGGTGGTGTCTGCAGTTTACATCCTAGAATGCATGTGACACTGTGTCCTGCACATGGCTCATCTGTGATGCCTTTTGTGGGGGGACCGGTCAGTACATGTGAGTGGCCTTAATATATGTGGGTACACCACCTGGAGCAGTCGATACCTGTGTTATGGCCCACATGTCTGGTTCTGAGGTATACTGTGGTAGTGCTATTGTGCACTACAGAGCCAGTACTCCCCATTGTTGGATCTACAGTGACCAGCTGAGACTATGGATGCTGCACATCTAGCACTGGTTAGCATAAGAATACAAAGCAATTGTCCTGTAGGTGTGTGGGAGTTAATCTGTGTTTAGGACATTTGCCTTGGAATGGCATTGTCTGGGTGGATGCGGCTCGGGTAATATCCACACTCTCTTGTATCATGGATGCATGTGATATGTGACAAAGGCCTGCCTACTGTCAGCCATGTCATCCCAGAATGACAGCTGATGTTGTGTAAAAGACCGGTGTCAAATATATGTAGAGCAGCGTGCCTGCTAACAATGACAACTACTAACACCAGAGCCCATTACAATGTGTTCTTTACGTCAACCTGTAATAGCATGGCCACTGTGGCCCTCCGTGTTTAGCATCAGAGTGCATCCCAGTCAGCCCTGTGCTACTAAGTGTGTGAGCATACCCCATGTGCTACTAAGTGTATGAGCATGCCCAGTATATCCTTGTGTAGATGGACACACAGTGCATTCCGAACAGCCCTGTGCTACTACATGTGTGAGCATGCTCAGTGACACCTTGTGTCAGTTATGTGCCTCTGTGTATGGGCATGGCCACTGTAACCCTGTATAGTGGTAGTAGTCGTCCATTCCACAGATGGGCATACTCCAGGTCAGGATGGATTCCTACTTTAAACACACGCAGGTATGTACATCTTAACTGCCAGCATCCCTGTTGATGTCCACATTCCCAGACAGTCATAATGACAGCCTTGACATGTGTAGTCTGTGTGGCGCGATTTGTAGGTATGTAGTATTGTAATAGTAATATGTAAATGGGAAGGTGTTCCGTACCCGCCACTGGCGTGTGTGTGTATGTCTGTCCCCATTTGCCAGTGGACTCTAAATTGCTTTTAGACTGCCCACACTCCACACATTTCTTATACCCACCGTTAGCAAGGCCGATGATGTCACCCATCTACATATACACCTCTGGGAGTGCTGTGTCCCAGTAATCTCGGTAGCGCGTTCTGTAACTGCGGAATGCTGTAGTGTAATAAAGTAGTTAGACCGGTGTTCTAGTCCCACACTTGCCGTGTGTGTGTGTGTCCCCGTTTGTCCCCCCGTTTGCCTGAGGACTGAGTAATGCTTTTATACTGCTCACACTTTATACATTTCTTATACCCATCGTTATCATGGCTGATAGTGTCCCCCATCTACAAATACACCTCTGGGAGTGCTGTGTCCCAGTAATCTCGGTAGCGCGTTCTGTAACTGCGTAATGCTGTAGTGTAGAAAATAGGTCAGTGTTCTAATTCCAGATATGCCAACTGTGTGTGTGTGTGTGTGTGTGTGTGTGTGTGTGTGTCTGCGTGAGACAAGTACAGTGCTTTGTAGTATTCGCCGTAGCACGTGCCCTAAACGCATGTTGCTGCAGTGTGATACAGTAGGGGTTTGTATACAGGACATGGCAAGTGCGTGTTAGTTTGTCAGAGCCTGTGTAGAGGTGGCCGTGATTGTCTTACCATTGGACTTGTTAGGGAGCGGGTTTTGTAGTTTTCCTATGTAGTATCCGTCCTATGACACATTGGCCACCTCACAAGGACTACAACTGTCAGTCAGCCATGGCACTGTGTTGGCAAGCCATACCCATACATCTGGCAAAGGGGCTGGTGAACTAAGTATGCAGCCCTACTAGTACCCGGTATATGTCCCGCACCCATGTGCCATGCACATACAACCTTGCCTAGGATATCCCACTATGTTGCTAGTATCATGCACATTGAGGACAGATAGGCATGGTGTGACTGCAGTGGGCTGCAGAGGACATGGCACCCTGTACAGCAGTACAATAGGCACATATATGCGGACGTTGTGCCTTCATTATGTTCCACACTGAATGGCTGCAACATATGCGGTGCCATCATATGTGATCCACTAAGGCCAGATAATGCTGTACACATGTGCCCTGTATGGACCCATGCCACTGACACCACGGAATACCTGTCCATTCCATCCATGCAGGTGCAAGGCTGACCTGCTCACTATAAGCAGGTTTCGCCACACCAGGCCAGTATTGGCATATCGGGGTATAACAGGCTGTGTACACTACATGTGTCTGCCAAACCAGGTACACCTGTACATGTCACTGTACAGTATTGTGGGACATGCAATGACCATGTGAAAGACTATCAAACACAGACATGGCATGCATTGCAAAGCTATGGTCCTACACATTGGTAACCAGAATGTCAGGCCAGATAATGCAGTACCCATCTGTGCGGGACATTGCAGACACTACACCCCTGCACTGCACATGATTGTTGGATGACGCAATGGCAAGGATTACCCCTCACCCAGCCTTGTACAGCCATCTTGAACAGCCAAACACTATACACCCATGGAGCAATGCATACCTGCATGACAGTAATGGCACCCTGTATCTGCATGCGGATTGTGAAGCCCCCAACCACAGTCATTCCCAGTATAAACCTCGTTGGCATACCAACAGTTGTCAAGCGCTTTCACATGCCCTAGCCCATAGAACCTTCAGATATCCCCTGTGGTGCATGTGGACCTGTGCATTACTGTGGTGTGGCAAACTAAGTAGTTACATTGTGTATTTGCCGCCCTGGCAAAGGTGTCAATGCAAGTCCATTAGAGTGTGGTTGTGGTGACAATGGCATGGACATGTGTGCCACACCTAATGTAAGTCTACTATATCTGTTGCAGATGGCACTCACTCACCTACATACATGTTCTTACAGCAAAACAACATGTCGCCTCTGTGGCACATGTAGTAACATCATGCACATGTAATAGTAACGAGTAGTTAGGGGTTTGCCCCTGTACTATTCAGCGTGTGGCAGATGATGCTTATGGTAAAGTCTCCAAGCCCTTCCCTGGTGTACATTGCCTGTCCCGCATACACACTCTCTGGTGGATGTGAAGGTGTACACCTGCACAGGAGCAGCATGTGTATTTTAACAGGAGCAGCATGTGTATTGTAACAGATGGAAATGGTCAGGTGATGGCCTCTGCACCTATTGCAGTCCTCCTCTAGCTGACTGCATATGGTACAGCTGTGATGGTGTTCCCATAGCCATCCACATGATAAACACAGTACACTATCTAAGGAACCATATTATCTGGCCATGACAGTCGCTGTGAGCAGTACCTGGATGTGGTGTTCTGACATGGCATCGCAGATGATATCTGGATGTACCTCAATCATTTTCCACAGTGGGAAATAACTTAATGACAGGAGGGTGATGTACCACACAACTACATCATGTAAGTGTAGCTATGCTGCACTGAGACTACTGCCTGTTTAACATGTGTGTGGTAATGGCTATTCTGCACGTTATAATACAGACATGACAGTACTCTGTTCATGAGGGAACCCCATCTGTAGGGCCATCTGTGAACATGTCAGTGTGTGCAATCATTTGTGTCCTGTGTTACACACTGAACACACTTCTGTGCACAGCAGAAGCATGGTGTGAGGACTGCAGGCAGTACATGATGATAGGGATGTGTTACTGCCATCACATCCCTGACTGGACATGTGTTACATGAGACACTGGTATGACTGACACTGTGTGGGATTCCCAGTGACAAGACAATGATGGGCAACTGTTCATAGCTGCGGTCACATGTCTACTACACATTGTACAGTTGGCATGCGGTATATATGCATGTGTTGTGCTCCCTCTGCAAATGTACACCATCTGTTGTGTTGGGCTGCTGGTGATATCTATACATACTATCGTAGGTACTCCTGTATGCTGTTGCCTATCACTAAGCCATATGTGGGTTTAAAAACACAACACCATAGGCTGAATGGGTTTGTAGGTGCCGGCAGATCATCCTGTCCCACTTCAGCTGACCATGGCAAAGGGCACTAGCACATCTGGGGCCCAGCCATTAACATCAACCTCTGTTGGCTCTGCACCACCTTCTGGTGGTACCACCACTGAGGATGGAGCATATCCCCCTTGGGAGCGGGACCAGACAGGTACATATCTGCTGTCGTGCAGTGCCAGACATGTTGCGTTGGTGGCTCCCTAAGGGGTTACGAAGCCAGATACGCCAGTTCAAGGGTGGAGTGTCACATTTACAGGGTGATGTTGCCCCTCCTGGACAGCCCCCAGCACTGCCTCCTTTGCAGCTGTGTAGGTGCAGTGGCAGTTGCCCATGGCTGGGGACCTCCATCCCACTGTTCCCATGGGCTTTTGAATGCCGAAGACCCATCCCCATCCAGGGTGTATTCCCCCCCACATGTGTAATATACCAACCCTGTATGCTGTCATTTCTGTGCTCCTACCTATCCTCCACAGCCATATCTACACTCCTTCCCCAACATCTGACCCTCACCTATGGACACACAAGGCCATTCGGCTCCTAGGACACCATCTGTCCTATGCATAGCTGTCCATTACACACACGTGCCCACTGAACACATGAAAACCTTGTAATATACATCATAACATACTACTGTTATCCTCAACACTGTCCCTCAGGCGCACGGTCCTGGTATGTACATCACTCCTACATTGTCCAGGTACATGTGAGGAGGACGACCCCATTGTACACAAAACACTACCGGTCCCTCTATGGTTACCCCATTTACCTTTATCATGATGATGATGTTGCACACAGCACATTGCAGGAGTACTGTTTACACATAATGATTGGACAAGTACTGTTTTGTTAATGTACATTACATGCACAGAGTGATGTATACGGCCAATGTACAACTATTTGTGTGTATGACTGACACATGTCTGTCTGAGGGGGTCTTGTGATCACATAGAGCAACACCACTACATAATACAGGCGTCACTGGTGTTTCCCGTTTCGTTTGTAATGCTTAGTTGCCACATGGTATGTCCCTGATGCATCTCTACATATGTGTGTACCTATATGCTGGACATAAACACTCACATATACATCTACATGATGGGATACATTCCTATACTGTTGAATGACTGCGCTGTATGATATCCTCTGGATACAGCCTCTTACGCTCGATTAGCCTCTACAATGCTTAACCAATGCAATACTCGCATACTGGTAGCCAAACACGCTTACCCGCCGATCCGCAAGACTTGCTAACGCACCGGCATTGGTGCTTGCATCTGTCACTCACATCCCTGGGTGTGAGCGAGGACCACAATATTACCTTGTGATGCCTATTTCATTGGACTACATGATTACAGTATCGGGACTGGCCGCCCATTAGGCGACGGCATTGCGTTCGACTGTATGGAATTAGCGGCCTGTCCAGTGACAAAATCATATTTGTGTGTACCTCATACAATGTGCTCCCACCCTGTGATGCCCATTACATCGGAATACATGAATACAGTATCGGGAACGGCTGCCTACTAGGCGACGGCATGGCGTTCGACTGTACGGAATCAGTGGCCTGTCCAGTGAATCATTCATATTCGTGTGTTCCTCTTAGGCATACCTTGTGATGCCTATCACATCGGACTACATGACTACAGTCATAGCCGGACTTAGGCATAGGCCAAATAAGCGGCCGCCTAGGGCGCCGCTTTAGTGGGGGCATTTTACCAGTATTTATTTGGTGTAGGTAGACCAGGATGGGGGCACTGGGTGGTGTGGTGGGGGGTGCCATTGTGCCCTCTGCCTGGGGCGCCAGTTGACTTAAGACCACTCCTGACTACAGTATCGGGAATGGCTGCACATTAGGCAACCGCATGGCATTCAACTGTACGGAATCAGCGGCCTGTCCGGTGAATCATTCATAATTGTGTGTTCCTCTTACAATCTGCTCCCACCTTGTAATGCCTATCACATCGGACTACATGACTACTGTATCGGGAATGGCTACCAATTAGGCGACGGCATGGCGTTCGACTGTAGGGAATCAGCTGCCTGTCCAGTGAATTAATCATATTTGTGTGATCTGCATACACTCTGCTCCCATCTGGCTGATACATGGGAACGGAGACCCTGCATTACAAACAAGTAGTTGGGTTGTGGTAGCCACATCTGTCGGACGGGTCATGCCACTGCATACCTATTATAGGTTTGCCACCTTCTCAATTGGCCCAAGGTAGGACTTTAGGGTTACCACCTGTCCCACTTTGCGAGGGACACTGCGAAAATAATCAAGACATAGCACATCCAGATTACAGGACATTATTATATTCTGTTTCATTAATAATTGCATACAACAGTTATTTTATATACGACACTTCTATATGTTATGTGAAGTAGCATAAGCAATTCAAATGCAACTAGATTAAGCTTTTATTTGTGCAAATAAGTGTAATCCTGTACTATGCACGGCTGTAGGTATGTTTAGTCCTGGAATGTCTGACATTTCTACAGAACATGTCCCACTCTGGCCATTTGGAAAGCTGGCAACCCTATAGGACCTGTATGCAGAGACGTCAGACTTTGGAGGGCAACACACCCACAGCCAGTAGAAAGGGGAGTACTTCACTATTTTGCCTAAATAAAAGGTTACTCTTGTAGCATTATAGTAGCTTATACTGTTACCTATAAGATTTAGGTGTTTCAGAGGAACATAATTGTTTTATGCTACTACTACAGACACTATAGGTAGTCTTTGCCCTAAATCACAGGACATATGCCTTAATTACAGTTATTATGCAGGACACAACTGCCCAAAGGGGAGTGTTCCTCGCAAAGGTGGACAGGTGGTAACCCCAAACCTATTCTATCAACTTTTTAAGGTAGTCAGCAGAACATGCGCTTTCTCTCACTATCAGACCTCTCATACAAATGGGGAAGAATGAACACTGAATCAGGGACACTGCATAATGACCTCAGGGACACATTTAGAAGGTTGGTGCTATTAACCTGACACATTGACGGACACAGAGCACATATGTATTCATACACATTGTCTGAGGTACATGCTGTTTATGACTCTTACATGTTGTCATTATTCATTATGTGTATTCCGCCACCGTTCCTCCTAATATCACTAGTTCTAGGAGGGTTTAATTGGGAGTGTGTTAGATTCTGATTCGTAATCACGGACATCCCTGGTAATCAGGGACAGTTCAATGATATGGTCCCTATGTGTTCCCCCAATGGTTTACGCACTGTCCAGTAGATGTGCTCTTATGGTTTGGGAGGTATGGGCGTCTGCTATACTCACATTGGAATATTACTTATACCCACGGGGCAGTCCTAATACATGTCTGCCAGCCAACACCTGCACGCCTAACCCCATAATCGCATACCCATAGTTCCCCCACCTACCACTACTCTACAGCACTCATCCTTACTGTGGGCGCAGGTGGACGCAGGTGGGATATGAACACACCCCTACACACTGCCCACTCTCCTCGTGGCGGGACACATGTCGTATGTTGTGTCAACCCATGTGTTATCAGGCTTGCACAACCTATTGTTCCATGTACAGCTACATCCTGGTCGTAATTGTGTTCCCTCATTGGTTGGAAGTACCACCGCAAGGGACGTCGCTGTCCATATTTAAAGTGTAGACCTTGTAGATCTCTCTCACTGGTAGTTTCTGCCGGTGGTCTGGGAAGCAGTGTTGTATTTACCTTTATTGCGTGTCTGTATGTCTCACCGGCCTACCTGGGGGTGGGGGGGTGGGAGGTAAACGTTTGTTGAGTGGACCTCCCACTAACATATGCCCGGTCTAAACATGTTACCCATAATTGCTGTAACATAACCTAGGTATATACAGGTGTATATTTACTGTAACATATATATATATATATATATATATATATATATATATATATATATATATATATATATCTAAGCCAAAAGAACAAAGTCCAGCACAACAGGACCCAAAAAGCAACAATTAAATACAATGCTGTAAATCCTTTGCGTGGCCAATACCAACACAAACGCAGCTTATTAAAAAGCTTTTATTAGATCTCCAAATTAAAACCAAGCGCTTTCTCAAGGTAAAACAGTTTGATAACTCATGCCATTTCATTTGTACTCTAGACAAGGTCACATGTTTCAGTTAATTAATGCTTATTAATGTTTTAAAGTAAAATACAAAGAAATATAAAAGTATAAAAATATAAAAATGTAAAAATGCGAAAATGTAAAGTTTTATATAAAGTTTTGAATAAAACAATCTTGTATCAAAACAATAAAGCAGCACTATTGTGTTAGTTAACCATATTCTCAGTACAAGTAAACATACCCCCAATAAAACCCCAAACTTCCTCCTGTTTTGTTTTATGCTTTTACTTTTAAAGCCATGTCATTAAGGTCCTAGTACAACCCAAACAGAACCCTATTATACAAATTATTTCCACCTTTACAGTCTAGCTGGTCTCATTTTTAAAACACTATTAATGTTGATGTTCTCATTCATACCGGGAAACCTACTAGCATCCAATTTAAGTTGCCAAAGTAGTTCACGGTATTCTAGTTTAGTTTCCCAGTTGCCACCTCTAACTTCAGGGGCAACTTGCTCAAGGACAATAAACCTTAAACGCATATTTTCACATGTCAACAGATGTTTGTAAAACGCATTGCTTTCCTTGTGGTTACTGATGTCATTCAGGTGTTTATACACCCTTCTTCTTAAAACCCGCTCTGTTTTTCCAACATAAAATCCTTTACATTCTTCACAAAACCCTAGATAAACCACACCTTTCACCCCACAATTATAATATTTTTGGGGTCTATAATTAAATTTCCTAGAAGGCAAATATAAAGTCCCCCAATTTAACATGGCATAACATTGTCTACAGTTCCCACAAGGAAAAGTTCCCAGTTTCTTCTTGGTGTTGTCATATTTAATGTCTTGCTTAGCCTCCAGTAATTCTTTAAGGTTTTTGTTCCTTTTTCTAATAAAATGGGGGCAAGGTGTGGTATAAGGCTTTGTGTCATCACGTGAAGTGAGTACAGGCCATATATATTTTATTACTGCAAACAAAAGAAAGGCAGGACACTGCTGTATGAATACTTTAATCCATCAAAAAAGATTCACAGGTTAGCGCTTTCGGGATAAACCCTTCTTCAGACAATATAAAAATCATTACAAAACAGTTATATGCATTGTGGCTAAAACAACCAGTTTAAAAGAACCAATCAGTTAAAAGCACTTAGAAAGCTATTAGTAAAAAACACGCCTCTTCTGCAATGCCGGTTTTAAAGGGACCAGGTCATTTAAGCCTGGTTCCCTATGTGCTTGTAGTTCTATAATCCACCTTGCTTCTAAAAACTCTGTTCTTGCTTTAACATCACCCCCTCGTATATTCGTGATCACATTAGCTATCACTCTAAATTTGAAAGAATGTGTAGGGAAAGACTCAACATGTTTATATAGCGCATTATGTATATCTTTATTCCTTATGGCACAAATGTGCTGTAATATCCTGACTTTAAACATTTTATTGGTCAAGCCAACATAAAATGAGGTACATGCTAAGCATTCAGCTATATAAACTATGTTTTCTGTCCTGCAATTTGCTCTACCTTTAAATTCAAATATTTTACCACTATTAGGATGTTGGAATATGATATTATTTTATTAATATAGGAACATGCTTTACAATTGCCACATATTGTGGTGCCTATATTCATGGGAGGATATTTAATATTATGGGCATTATCCTCAGTGCATAATAGATCTTTTAGATTTTTATTTCTATAGCCAATACACGGTCTAGAGCCCACTAGCTCATCAACCTCTTGTCACTCCTCAAAATATTCCAATTCCTTTCAAGTATATTATAGATATCCCTACTATTGCTGTTGTAAGTAAAGTAGAGTCTAGATTTGCTAGAAGTATCATAGTGACCAACATCTCTTGGCCATCCCTTCATTGCATCTCAACCAAGGTTTGTACCTATCCTTTCTCTTACACTTTCCATTACATATCGCTCTTTCAACAATGCTCTTGTTATAGCCCTTGTTGACAAAATTTGTTGTTAACCCAGAAATTTCTTTTGAAAATTGGAATCCTCAGTGCAGAGTCTGGATGTCCTGCACACTTGCCCTGTATAATATTAGGAAACAAGAACCGAGGATGCATGCTGCTAAAATCTAGCAGACTGTTTTTCCAGCATTCTTTTCTATGTAATCCTGAGGAAAAGCCCTTGTTGGTCATGTATAAATCAACATCCAAAAACTGATGTTGTACTGGGAATGAATCATTGTAAATTTTAGAAAGGTGGTTGTAGAATGCAAATAATCTAAAAATAATTCCAACGTGACTGTGTCCCCCCTCCATAAAATAAAAATATCATCCACAAAACGGGAGTATATGACAATGTGCTTATTCCATCTTGAATTGGCTATTACAAAACTTCTTTCCCAAAGAAAGAACCAGATTTGCATAGGTATTGGCACAGGGGGTGCCCATGGCAATCCCCTGTGCCTGCCTATACATCTGGTCACCACTTAAGAAAACATTATTTTCCAAGACTAACAACAACAAAGTTGTCACTAAATGTATCTTAGCGGTCGATTCACCCATCTCTTGCATTAACCTCTCAATGGCTTTCACCCCATAGTCATTATTAATCACTGTGAACAAGCTTTCTATGTCCAGTGTAACTAACAATAACTCTGCAGTGGGATACTTCCCATCAACTTCTTTCAATAACTGTAAGAAACATTTGGTGTCCTTCAATACATTTGGTAACTTTTCCAACAGTGGCTTCAAAGTACATTCTAACCATATGGAAGCATTTTCAGTTACCCACCCCCTCCCTGAAACAATGGGTCTAAGGGGTGGGTCCTCCAGGGATTTATGAACTTTGGGTAAGGCTTTTAACAATGGTGTAACGGGTTTACTAGTTTTTAAAAATTCAAACAACTCATCATTGATTTTCTGTTGCCCATGTAAGTCATGCAAACACAAATTCACTTTTTCCACAATCATTTTAACAGTCAATGGATTAATTTTCACATATACTTGATCATTCAAAAGCATCTGCTGCAGTTTATTTTTATAAAAAGTGCTATCTAACACAACGACTGCCCCCCCCTTGTCTGCATTCTTAATAACCAAATCATGGTTTTGTATTAACCCTTGTAAAGCCTGTTGTTGTGCAAATGTCAAATTAAAATACTTTTTGTGTCCTTTAGCTCTAAAGTATTCCTCTAAATCCCTCTCACAGCTATCAATAAACATGTGCATGGCAGGTGAAAATTGCGGTACAAAACAACTAGGTCGTCGTAGTTGCATATTAGTAACCACTGCATTGTCATTGTTATATAAACATTTCAAAGCTAAATTCCTACAAAAGAGCATGATGTCCATTACTATCTCATTAAATACCCCTGCTCTACCTGGCACAAACGTCAGTCCTTTACTCAGTACACTATGTTCTTCTTCAGTCAGAGTGTGTGATGATAGATTATATACAATATTATCAACAGAATCATAAGTCAAAAGGCAGTCCTTCTCCTTTTGTCCTGTTCCCTGCCCTCGCTCAATGATCTCTTCCACGCCCCTCTCTTCCTTACGGGAGCTGGAAGATGGTGTAAAAAATGCCTACCTGGTGTTTCTTTGGGACGAGCTCCCTTGGATGTATCATCCTTCTCAAATACAATATCATTGTTGGCCAATGTTGTCTGACCATGCTCTAAATCGAGGACCTCTCTGTCCCCTATATTCTCTCTGTCCGCTATAGTCGCTGCTGGTAGCACCGGAAAGTCGGCCTCAGTCAGGCGACAAGGTTCAGCAGATGCTGTATCAGATAAAACTGTAGCTGTTGTTACTGCAGGTAAGTTAATAGAACTGTTATTGTTCGTATTTCCACACGGCTGATCCACCGTTGTCTTCTCTGTACTCGCACAAGTAACTCTGCTGGGTAATCGTCGTCTCTGATTGACGTCATCAATACGCTGTTGGCTAAAATACTCCCGTTTTGTGGATGATATTTTTATTTTATGGAGGGGGGACACAGTCACGTTGGAATTATTTTTAGATTATTTGCATTCTACAACCACCTTTCTAAAATTTACAATGATTCATTCCCAGTACAACATCAGTTTTTTGGATGTTGATTTATACATGACCAACAAGGGCTTTTCCTCAGGATTACATAGAAAAGAATGCTGGAAAAACAGTCTGCTAGATTTTAGCAGCATGCATCCTCGGTTCTTGTTTCCTAATATTATACAGGGGCAAGTGTGCAGGACATCCAGACTCTGCACTGAGGATTCCAATTTTCAAAAGAAATTTCTGGGTTAACAACAAATTTTGTCAACAAGGGCTATAACAAGAGCATTGTTGAAAGAGCGATATGTAATGGAAAGTGTAAGAGAAAGGATAGGTACAAACCTTGGTTGAGATGCAATGAAGGGATGACGCCAAGAGATGTTGGTCACTATGATACTTCTAGCAAATCTAGACTCTACTTTACTTACAACAGCAATAGTAGGGATATCTATAATATACTTGAAAGGAATTGGAATATTTTGAGGAGTGACAAGAGGTTGAGCGAGCTAGTGGGCTCTAGACCGTGTATTGGCTATAGGCGAAATAAAAATCTAAAAGATCTATTATGCACTGAGGATAATGCCCATAATATTAAATATCCTCCCATGAATATAGGCACCACAATATGTGGCAATTGTAAAGCATGTTCCTATATTAATAAAAATAATATCATATTCCAACATCCTAATAGTGGTAAAATATTTGAATTTAAAGGTAGAGCAAATTGCAGGACAGAAAACATAGTTTATATAGCTGAATGCTTAGCATGTACCTCATTTTATGTTGGCTTGACCAATAAAATGTTTAAAGTCAGGATATTACAGCACATTTGTGCCATAAGGAATAAAGATATACATAATGCTATATAAACATGTTGAGTCTTTCCCTACACATTCTTTCAAATTTAGAGTGATAGCTAATGTGATCACGAATATACGAGGGGGTGATGTTAAAGCAAGAACAGAGTTTTTAGAAGCAAGGTGGATTATAGAACTACAAGCACATAGGAACCAGGCTTAAATGACCTGGTCCCTTTAAAACCGGCATTGCAGAAGAGGCGTGTTTTTTACTAATAGCTTTCTAAGTGCTTTTAACTGATTGGTTCTTTTAAACTGGTTGTTTTAGCCACAATGCATATAACTGTTTTGTAATGATTTTTATATTGTCTGAAGAAGGGTTTATCCCGAAAGCGCTAACCTGTGAATCTTTTTGGTGGATTAAAGTATTCATACAGCAGTGTCCTGCCTTTCTTTTGTTTGCAGTCTTTATTCCTTGTCAGGCGGACTTTGGCATCAGTACGTTTATTTTGTTTTTGTTGGATATTTTATTACTTACATTACTTATTTACATTAATATATACAGACATATATGCATATTTATTAATACATGTATATTCATATCTTGCCGTTTTATATATATATATATATATATATATATATATATATATATATATATACACACACACATACATATATATATTTTGTGTGTGTCTATGTGTACATATATATATATATATATATATATATAAATAAATATATATATATATTATATATATGATTATATATATGTACAATGTGTCAATACATTCCCTGCTCATACGCACTTACACATGCGTAATGGTGTTTATAAGTTTCACCAGCATACTAGTGCCTTATTCATTATAATACCGACACACTCCAGTTATCTTGTAATCGGTATGTAGCATGTTATACAGTGGACAGATGTCGCTATATGTTCATGTACGGATTACCGATGGTAACTGGAATGTGACAGTGTGATTCGACCCATCCCTCTTCTGCATAGCCTATTATTCCATCTACTGTCAATGTTTGTATGGGCACATTCCTATTTATGTCAACAAATGGAATGCATGTGTTACAGAATTTGTAC
Source organism: Protopterus annectens (assembly GCF_019279795.1). Classification (NCBI taxonomy): domain Eukaryota; kingdom Metazoa; phylum Chordata; order Ceratodontiformes; family Protopteridae; genus Protopterus; species Protopterus annectens. Next base: position 1,191,714,844 of record NC_056731.1, on the reverse strand, counting down.
TTCAACATATATTGTTGTCTGCATGTGGGTATGCATATATACCTATTAAGACCTAGCTAACCTCCACGGGGCGGTCCATTAGAACTGGCCCATCCAACCCTGGCATGCCTGGATCCATAATTGCATACCCATAGTTCCTCCACCCCACCCGTGTTAAATTTACATGTGTAACATCCATTATCCACTTATCGCAGCAATGACACACCTTTACACATTTCCCTCTCCAGAGCTTTTGGGGCCCTACACACATTCTGTCCCGCCTCGTGTATTCACAGGGTCTCCCGCCATGTATATTTGCACATATGTGCCTTTCCTGGGGGTTATGGAATACGGCCATTTGCGCTTTCCAATTTTTGGAGGTCCCAGCATGGGACTACATTCCGTCTGTGTGTAAAGTAGACCTAGCATTTCAACGATGTTACTCCCACTAGTAAAACCCTACCTGTTTTGTGAGTAGCGGTGCTCATCTCACTCCTGGGCAGCTTTTTATGTCATATGCTGAAAGCACTTTATAATGCCAACATTGGTCTTGACTCCCTTCACATCCCTTGTGTATGCTTTACTGTTACAACGTCCATTCTTTATATATATATATATATATATATATATATATATATATATATATATATATACACACACACACACACACACACACACACACACATATACATGTGTGTGTATATATCAGTCTGTACATAAACATGCATATACATCTGCATGCTCATTTACATTTCCCATATCGTTGAATCACCGCCACTTACCGTCGCACACACATGCTTGCAAACCCGCTTACGTCTCGGGTTGCCACCTTTTCATATGGCCAAAGCGGGGCATTTTCAGGACACACATCAGATTTTACAGGCCAACATACCCACGGTCAGTACAAAGGTTAGAACTTTACTTATCTGCCTAAATGAAAGCTTATTCTTCTAGCGGTTTAGTTGCTTAATCTGTTTCTTGTAACTAAGTATTTTACATAAATAACTGTTTTATGCAACTGTTACATGAAATACGGGACATATTTCCTACAATCACAAGACATTTGCCATTGTATTATATTTGGTCTGGGCACAACTGCCCAGAAAGGGACTGTCCCTCACAAGGAGGGGCAGGTGGTAACCCTACTTACGTCTGCTTTAAAGCACCTTAAGCACCCTATATCCAACTGCCACTATGCAAATGTGTAAGGTATATATTCCCGATAATGCACGTGGGGAGATGTGCATAACAGTCAGGTGTTTAATCCCTCGCAAGGTGGGGCAGGTGGTAACCCTACTTACATTTACTTTAAAGCGCCTTAAGCACCCTATATCAGACTGCCACTTTGCAAATGTGTAAGGTATATATTCTCGATAATGCACATGGGGAGACGTGCATCACTGTCAGGTGTTTAATCACGGGTTGTAGGTTCTGCAGAACCGGCTGGAGGCTGTGCAGTCTTGTGGACAACTACTGCTCATACAACTTGTGTCCAGATGTATGCAGGACTGGAGATAGTGTCGTGACACCAAGTCTAATGTTTAGAACAGATACATATCTCATGAGGGATATCCAAAAATTGTGGGGACCGATGACCTTCTTTGTTTTAAGGCTGTAAGGTAGGGTTATACATGCAAGGGATACATAGTTTGTAATCCTGAGACTGCCTAGGGTGAGACTGCCTACTAGATATGGGTAGGGGTCACTATGTGCAGATATGGCCATGCCTATCTAGCAACCCGAGTATGGCTGGTTTTGGTGGATGTTCAGGTGGGGGGGGGGTGTTGTGAAGGGTGGGTATTCAATTATGTATCCAGGTGTGTTGGGGTTGGATGGCTCAGTTCAGGCCAGACAATTATGTGGGTATGCCAGTAACGTTTCTGTACATATGTATTGTACATTTTAATGTTCACATGTTTGTGGGATTGTATTGCGGATGTGTATATTTGTTCTTTGGTTATAGGTTCATAGATTATTACTAGGCTAACTGCTCGTGAGTCATTTTAAGCCTAGCCAATTATCCCTTGTGAGTCTCAAACCCTGCACCTTGTGTTTATAAGGTAAACACCTTAAGCATTAGGCCACCCTCCCAACCGAAAGCACATCACTACCAAGACTTGAACCCAGGACCCACAACACTACAATCACAGCAACATATCTCTACACCATCTGAGCTTATCTTCCTGATTCACCCACTGCTCCCTCATAGACCTTCAAGTTCACCTATTGTGCATCCAATCCAGTCTCCCCTTGGCGAATTATTACATGACCTGTCACCCCCCACCTCCATATTCCACGGACAACATTCAACCCTCATCTAGTTGATGGTCCATGGCACAGTCAACAGAACACACTGCGTACACTACATATCTCTGGGACCAATATGGTTGTGAGGTCTACACTAACATTTCAGATCATCCACATGCTGTACTTCACACACATAGGTACACGCATATACTTATCTTTCATGACATGGTAGGTAGACCCGGGTAATACCCGTTCATCTATGGGCCATCCTGACAAGGACGACTTGGACTGCGAATGGGCAGATATTGGACGAATGCTCTGACCATTGGTAGGGTTGCCACCTTTTCATATGACCTGGGTGGGACATTTTCATGGCACACATCTGAGTTTACAGGCCAACACATACCACGGTCATTACAAAGGACAGTACTTTAGTTTTATGCCTACATATAAGCTTTTATTGTTGTAGAGGTGTAGTTGCTTATTCTGATTCGTTTACTTGCTTATTCTGTTTCTTGTAACATATAGGTATTTTATATACGGACATACGTACTGTATGAGACTATTCCATAACATATGGGACATAATTATGTCCTACTATTGCAGAACATTTCACATTTATTATGGTTTTGGTATGGACACACCTGCCTATAGAGGGACTGTCCCTCACAATGTAGGACAGGTGGTAACCCAAACCATTGGGCTAGGCTTGGCAATTGGCGGCGTGCCAACATGATGCGTTTGGTATAACTAGCGACACTACAATGGAATACGGGCACAGGGTTTTAAATATCTTTGTTCGAGGGACGGAGACTCAATATTCAGCTACATGCTTTTGTGTTTACTTCTTATTGCGGTGTTCGCAATGACGTCTTGTATGCTTTGCATAAATTTCAGTATCCACGAACACTGACAGGAGTGATTACTATTAGAGGCAGGCTGTACTAGTCAGCATTTTAGGTTGCGCGTATGGAGCAGACATGTTCATGCCTCCGTGCAGCGCTTGGACACACCCCCTGCACTCATACACGTTTCCTATGCACGTGGCTGTTACGGCAGTGCACCTTCATTAATATGCATGTGGTGCTGCTGCGCCATCTCTACACTGCACGGTCGGCGCAAGTCTAACTCCGTCCTTGCACCGGGCTTCATGAATCCCGGGGACCCTTAATGTTTTTGAAGTTTTCAATGCTTCTCCAGTTAAATGGAAGAAAGAATTTAACCCACTCAGACTTACAGTTTTTTTGTGTGGCAAACTGGTGTGGCCCAATTCCAAACACAATACTTGATGTCATCTCCTTTTCTTACTTTCTTAACATGACAGGCTCAGTTCTGAAGTTTACAGTGACTTTAACCAGTTCCAATAACTGTTGTTGCAACTCTACCAGCTTCTGATTAGTCTCTGCATTACAGTGTACTAATTCTTTCAACAATTCCTCAATGTTTGCTGGTATCAAAAGAAACACAGCAGAAAAAGAAAGTCAATGAAATCAACACACACCAAGTGACAGACATCACTTTCATATCACTGAATGGCAGCAAATGCAATCTTCTAAGAAGACGTGTATGACTTCACAAACTCGACAAAAACATTTAGCTCAAAAAGTCTAAGCATTTGACAGTACAGGAAAACCAATAACTGTTTTTTGCCAAACTAATCATGCACACCATCACCACCAGTATCAACTTTTTAAAACATGATGGAGGCAGTAATAACTGTGCCAATTTTACTTCATACAGGTGCAGTTTTTACAGTAACTAGGCTGTGTATTGTAGAATACAGCTGCAAATCTCAGCTATGCCTTCATATCAGCTCCTCAAACAGTCTTCATCTGATTTTCCTTCTGGCTACATCTGAAACATGTCCTTATTAGGCCACCTTATGCCATGAACCACAAACATTTCAGCAGAGACTCATCTCTACCCTACAATGATCATTACTGTCTATTTCAAACTACAGCTTTTTATACAGAATTCATAGGCATTTAGTGTTTCATTATTCCATTTGATACAATGAATTACCTAACAGACAGTTGTGAGAATTTAAAGACACAAGACCCATTTAAAATCATATTAATTTTCTTTCTCACAAGATGTCACAGCTGTTACAAACTTACATAGTGCTTCTATAAGAAATTAAAAAAACAAACGTTCTGAAGTTTGTTTGGGGGCAGGTCTATCACCAACATGCAATTTAGCTAAAATCAAATATCTGATAAGTTTAAGTTTATCTAACAATCCTGTCTTGGTTTGTGATTTATTGACCATTACTATTACTATTAAAAAGAGGTGCAACTGCGAGTAACAAAGAAATTCCAGCTTTTGTTTGACTTTCAGAACTTGTACTGTCAGAGCAACAACTTTACTGTACTTAATTTTAGTATTTAGTTGTATATTGTTTGTGTGATTTTTCTCACATAAGCTGATTGAAGTGCTCTGTAAATTCTTTGGTAACTGATTTTTCTTCATTTGAAGCTGAACAGTGAGTCCTTAAATGAGCATGTCATTAATGATTTACTAAAGCACAAATATCTTGCACAGTATAATAAATGCTATGAATATTTAAAGGTAACACCTGATAACACTGGTGATTTCTGTTCCTCATGCCAAAAGTTAGATGATTTGTTTACCAGTATTAGTAGCAAATCTAGACTTACTGATTATTATTGCACTTGCGCAACTGGCACTGCTTAGAGAACTGTTAAATATATTAATGATTGGACTGGCGAGGTAAATAATGTTAGAGCAAACCAAACACATTTAAGAAAGGATGCGACTATTGTCTGTGAAGATCACTCAACCCCTATGAAACAAGACTATTTCCCTGACAACTTTGGAATTCTGGATACATACATTCAGCAATCTGATGATTCAGGGTGTTTAGAAGGAAAGAAAAAAGAAAGGAGGAAATTCACAAAAACTAACAACTAAGAAAAAGACAATGAAATGTCTGTGAAGTATAGATAATACATACTAAACAGGACACTGCTTTATGTAAAACACATATTACAGGGACTTATAACATTTTTCTATCAGAAAACCTTCAGTCTATAGAAAAAGGCAGCATGTTTCCAAAACAGAAGACATAAAAAAGAGGCTAGAGGTACGTGAAAGGGAAGAAATCAAAATTGAACATGGAAGGATTGAAGAACATTACTGTAAGAAAACAAGAGGAGAAAGATAGATGTTGACATGGCTCAAGCTGTTGATGTACAAAGCTAGCTGGATGAGAATTGTAAGCTTGCAAATATAACATGCTGTGACATTATCACTCTGGGCCACAAATCTAAGAGCCTGAATCCTCACCACTGACACTATAAAGGAACATTCACTTGACAAACAAATGGATACACTCAGTATTTCAAGATGCAGACCTCTCTGCATCAAGCACAATTTCCCTTAAGAACACTCAGCCTGGGGTCTGGATTCTCCATTTCTCTTTCTCCAGGTCCCCAGTAAAACCCCCCACTGGCAGAGCTGTAGGGTTAGATCCTCAGCAGAGTGTCCAATCCAAGTCCTCCAGCACCTTCTCTGTGAAACCAGTGCTTTGTGTCTCTGTTCCAAGTAGCTGACACACACATTCTTTGAGATTTAGTTTTCACTCACTCACACACACACCTGGGAAAGGCGGTCACAGATACCCACACCACCAGCTTTGCCCAGACTACAAGGTAGATTCACTATCACCAGTCAGTTACTATAAGGATCTTAAAGGGTATGCAGTTATACGGAGAGAAATGAATACTAATACAAAGGGCAATGTTGACCAAACAGCCAGGCTTTCAGGAGTGGCCAGAGTTATCACCAAATAAATATGTGCAAATACTCTCAAAACGTAGATATTTTCTAAAAAGGACCATCCGCAACAAAACATTTATATATATATTTAATAATAAAAGAACATGAAAATACTCAATATCTATTTACAGTAAACACCAGAGTTTCAGCCACAGGAAATATTGAGAATATCACAGCTGAAAGAGTCACACAGTTACAGAAAAAAAACAATGCTTCACTACTCTCATTACATTTTCCTGCCTAATCTAAAGAGTTACTGTTCTTACTTACTGAATAAAGCAAGGCAAGATAATGTGGGTGAGTGATCCTTGTCAGATCCAAGACAGAATACAGAAAGCTGAGAGCAATCTCCTACTAATATCTAAATAGTATTTCTGGCTTACAGAATGACATCACACACATCTGGTCATCTGACTCTGTTTCCCGTACTATCCCCCATCACTAGAAACTGCCAGAGTTTAGCACCTATGTGCTACAATACACACTACACCTTTAGCCAAGTTTTATTAAAGCATCTGGTAGCCATAAAACAATTCTACTCTTCCTATAGGAGCTACAGCCTATTCTCTATCACAGACATTGCGTCTCTGGCTCCATTCAAAAGTGTGGGATGACATCTTTATGGCTTAACCCATAAAGTAAATTGAAAAGTCAGGTGCATTAACCTCTTCCCTCCCAGTATATGCAGTTACATTTTACACATTTAAACAGTTACAATAATGCATGTGCATTTCTTTTCTCTCCAGCAGAAACACTGTTGTGACATTTTAACACAAGCAACTTTGCAAATATCTGCACAAATCAGTTTGATGCACAAGTGATATATAATTCTTTAGAAATTTCCAGCTAGCTGTGCTGGAATATGTTACACGTCCACTGCCCTACTTCTCCTGGCATGGCTGGCAGTACCTCCTGCTGTCACACATGATAGGAAAATAGCAGGATTAATAAGCCTAATGGTGATGAAGATCACTCCTTTGTAACAATTGGTAGAGCAGACATTACTGAATTAGAAGTTGAAAATTCCTCTGATCTGGTCAGAAAAGATATTCTTGTAACTGGAAATTCATTTATTAGAAGAACTGATACTTACATGTGCAGAGAAGATAAGGAACAGTGAATCGTATTATGCTTGCCAGAAGCAAAAACAGAGGATGTTAGACAAGCCATAGAATGCCTTAATGTAAGGAAGTATGGATCTGTTTTTATTCATGTTGGTACAAATTATCTCATCTGCAAAGACTCTCTTGACTGTTAGTAGGGAACTTATAGCCGTCTTAGACAGTATAGCTTGTACTGCCGTTAGGACATATTTTTCACAAATTACATAGAAAGGAGAATCAGGTCACCGTGAAAGAAAACATTTTTGGGGTAAATACAGACAAGAAAAAAATGTCCAGTTTTAAAAAACGGAAATGTATAGAGCACCCAAGCCTAATTTTGGACACGCGTGTTTAGACAAGATGGCATGCATTTGTCAAAATCAGGGAAGAGAATTTTTGCAGCAGATATTTTGCAATATTTGATAAACACGAGGCAGGATTTTTGCCAGAATGAAAACTAACAGTTTACACATAGCAACATCTGATGCATCAACAGTGGTTGTTAATGCTAGCAGCATTAATAATAAAGAAGTTTTATTACTGAAAATTTTACTCCATTCCTACAAGACTGATGTTACTGTTTCTGAAACATGGTTAAAGAACAATGACTGGAAATCAGTTTTGTCAGGGTATAAATGTTTTTACTGTAAGACAATCTGATGTTGTCACTTTGATCCGATACCCATCCATTGAGGAATGAATAAGACATCGGATCCAGTTCAGCCACTTTTCTTCCAGACTCTTGGATCTGACTCTTGAGCTCCTCCCCTTACCCATCATGCCCCATTGCCACTGTATTACCTCAGATCCCATTTGCCATTCAATCGGTTTGGTTGTTGATCATGCTCTCTCAAGCTGTGGGTATAGCTTTTTGTAGCATCTGAGTGTAAAAGAATTTCTAATTCTATATTCTTTTTTCTCTATATTCCTCCCTTTACTCTTTTTTGAGCCATTATTTCCACTCTTCTTTTTACCCTACTGGGTATTTCTCTGCTCCCATTGTTGGTAACCCCTTTCCTTTTCGTACCCTTTTTTTTCAGGGTAGTATTATAATTACCATTGGTGGTAATTTTTTTCCTTCTTTCCATTCCTTTCTTTGACAAAAAAAAATAAATCTTTCCTTGCCTGTCCTTGGCTTTCTTTTGCTATGGTTGAAAAGCCAACCAGTTTTAAAAAATGTACTTCTTGTCAGCATAAGATACCCAATTCTGATGACCAAAGGTAGTGTGTGTTTATTGTTTAGGATGTAGTCACCTGGATTTCCCTTGTCAAATATGTGCGGGGTTTAATGCCAGGATTATTAGTAAGATGGAATAAACTAGTTGTGAAGGGCCTTCTTTCTGCTTCAGCTCATTCTTTATCTGCTTCGGCATCAGGGGCTCAAACCCCCTCCAAAAATCCGAGATCTTCTTCGGAGCCCAGGGAGTATAGGAAAAGCTCTCCTGCTTGGTACCAGAAATCTGCTCCGATATCGGAGCTGCTGGTCAAGTTTCCGAAACATTTGGAACCAACCTTCTTGGATCCAACTCCTTCGGCTTCAAAGTCACTTCAAGCCCGGAGGCCTTGGTTCTCTCCGGAGCCGATCTCTCCATGGTTCCGATCTCAAACTGAAAATACCACAAAGAGCAAAACCAAAGAAACAAGAGACTGAAGGCTGTCCAGTTACTTTTACTCCAAAGGTGATAAAAACACAATATAAAGCCAAGAACGTTTGTAAAAATAAATCTCATTGAAAACTCATTAAATGCTTTCTGATGAAGTCCCATCAACAGGGACAAAAGTGATCCTTTCTATCAAAAATAGCTTCTGAAGCAAACATCAACCAGATTATTTGTCAGTCTCCCTTTCAAATGTTTCCAATAAAGGAGAATACATGCTTCACCTTTTAGATGTACACAGGCAGCTTTATTTTTACCTCCATAGAATGAAAGATTGTAGGAAAAATGATCAGCTCTGTTTTCTCTGCCCATCACAAATTTAGAAAACTAGCATCTAAAGTTACCCTAGCTAAATGGATATCAGACTTTATTACTTGCATTTACTCTTTGAAAGGTTTACCTTTGAAAAGATGTGCAAAACCTCACTCTACTAGATATATGGCCACATCTGCTGCTTTCTGGGCCAGAGTTTCCATTAATGATATTTGTGCTGCAGCCACTTAGTCGAATGCTCATACTTTTATTGCTCATTATAAGTTGGCCATCATCTTCAGAAACAGGGCTACTTTTGGTTCTGCAGTACTGTGGAATATCCTTCCATGAGGACCACCCAGGATGATCGTAGCTAGGGACTCTGTCCGATACATTGAGGAATGAATGAAAATTACATCATCACATTAAAAGTTATGTACTCACCAAAACTATGCATCTGTTTTGCCCATTTTCATTCTTCCTCAACTTCCTACCCCCTTTCCTTTCCTTTGGGAGTGACCTGACAGAATGTTTTGTAACCACTCTTCCTGTTTGAGCCCCTATGCTGTTCCTTTCCTTTTTGTAAATTATATTCTAGGCTATTATATACTAACAGCAAACGCTATCCGAGGTAATGCAGTGTCTAGCTCCAACACCCTAGCCCAAAGGTTCCCAGAATTTATAAACGCAAATGCTATGGAACAACTTGTTACCACTCCCACAAGAGGGGGAAACATACTGGACCTGATCATCACCAACATGGGGACTCTATGCTCCAGACCAGAAGTGTATCCCTCACTGGTAAGATCAGACCATAAACTAATCTCACTGGATATTCACATCCCGACCACACCCCCTGCCTAGAAAACCACAGTGAAAAACTTCTCTAAAGCAAATTTCACACTCCTCAAAACTGAGGTGGAATCCTTCGCCTGTGGAAAATGCCCAGATCGCAGAATCCTTTCTAAACGCATTCTATGAACACCTTCAGGAATGCATGGATCATGCGATCCCAAATAAAACCAAGACCCAATCCTCCAAAGGCAGACGTCCTGTCTGGTGGACCCCAGCCATAAACAAACTATACAATAGAAGGAGGAAGCTACTAAATGATACAGCAAAATCCCAAAAAGGGAAGGCATCACTGATCAGTATTAGCGAAAACTATGGGCACTCATAAAATTGTCTAAGGCCAGCTTCGAGAGAAAAATTGCACAGGACACTAAGGATAATCACAAGGCTTTCTTTAGTTATGCTAGGAACCTGGGTGGTAATTCCCAGATATGCTCAGAATTAGTCCAAAATGACAAAATACACTGAACCCACAGACATTGCCAACATCCTAGCTGACAGGTTCAGCGCAAACTTCTCCCCTCCCCACCAAAAGGGCAAATATCTATCCCAGCAGAGTGCTGCCCCCCTGACATCTCAGATGCTCAGGTAAGAGCCGCAATCTCCAAAGCAAAAAACACAGCATCAATGGGACCAGACGGTGTCCCGGGCTGCATCCTACATGAACTCCAAGAAGAGCTAAACCCAAACAGAAAACTACTGTTCAATCTCAGCCTTACTACAGGATATGTGCCCAAAGAGTGGCGTACAGCAACAGTGGTCCCTCTCCATAAAGGTGGTGCCTCAACGGATCCTGGAAACTATCGCCCCATAAGCCTGACTAGCTTGGTCTGCAAAGCTATGGAAAGGATCATCATGGACCTCATAAATAAAGATATTGGGGACCTACAGACACTGGATCCTACCCAGTTCGGCTTTGTTAAGGGCAGATCCTGCCTCTTAAACCTGGTTGATTTCTTTGAAACAGTCACCAAGGCCATTGACGAGGGGAAGGTGGTCCACACAGCCTACCTGGACCTCGCAAAAGCCTTGGATACAATACCCAACTCGGGCATTATAGATAAGCTCACCAGCTTAAATATAAACCCCTATAGATGGATTGCAAACTGGCTCAAGGACAGAACCCACATGGTTAGAATTGATGGAGCCATGTCAGACTCCAAACCAGTTACAAGTGGTGTCCCACAAGGCTCAGTCCTGGGACCTCTCTTGTTCGGTATATATTTCTCGGAGGTACAGGCCAACACGGAAGGACTGTGGCTGACCAAGTTCACAGATGACTGCAAACTTAATCGACTCTCCAGCTGACACAAGCATCCTCCAAAAGGGCCTCATAGAAACAGACAACTGGTGCCAGAGCCATGGCCTCAAGCTAAATGCCAAAAGTGTATAGTCATCCCTTTGGCAAAACAAAGTGCCACAAATTACCACATAGGTGGTAATCCATTAAGTACAGAAGAAGTAATTAGGGACCTGGGGACCCAAGTTGATAGCAATCTCTCATTTGACAACCACGTGGCCAAAGTGGTTAGAAAAACATTTTATATAGCCCACCTAATCATGAAGGGATTCACATCTAGATCAGGGGAGGTCATCGTGCCTCTTTGCTCATCCCTCATCAGGCCCATAATTGAGTACAATGCCCCTTTTGGGATGTACCTTACCAGACACCTGCAGCAACTGGAAAGACCCCAAAAGTACCTCATCAAGAGGATCAAAGGGCTCAAACAGATGCCATATGCTGCCCGGTTAAAGAAACTTCAGCTCTACTCAGTGGCATACCGCCTGCTCAGAGGCGATCTGTGCATGACGTATAAAGCCATGTCCAACCAGGAATTAATGGACATGCTGCACCTCAGAAAATCCAAATCCCATCGAGAGACTTGAATCTCAGCACTGAAATAAATAGGACATGCTGGAGGGACAGATTCATAACCCAGAGGCTCCCTTCACTCTGGAATAAAATCCCAGTCCAGGTTAGGCAGAGTCCCTCATTGACTCTCCAAGAGGAATCTTGATGAGTGGATGGGAGATCGTAGGTTTACCCCGGGTATCACTTCTGTGTCACTGTTAGACAGAGGCACAGTATACTAACCTCGAAAAGGGGCATAGCAAAATAAATTTAAAATGGGTGGTGAAAGCCAAACACATTCTGGCTAGGCTTATAAATGCCCTAGGGCAGATAGCCTAGTATGAACCTATGAACCTATAAGAGTCGGATCCAACAGTCTGGAAGAAAAGTAGCAGAGTTGGGTCAGAGGTCTAATCAGATACCCATATGTTATGGAAGAATGAAAATGGACAACACAAATGCATAGTTATGGTGAGTACATACTTTTTATTCTAACAAAAAAAAATAGGTGGAGGTATTATGATAGTTATGAGAACTGTGATTATTACATGTACAATGATAAAATAGGTTCTCTAACTGTGACAATCAAGACAACCCTGGAAAATAACAATTGTTGCGGTGTACATACCACCAAGGCCAAGTGCTGATGAACTAGAGGAATTCATACATTTCTTGCATGAAACACAGGAGGGAAGAACAATGTTGACTGGGGACTTAATACCAGAAACAGACTGGAACAACATTGATTCAACAACATTAGTAAGGAAATTATTCACAGTATATATTCATGAACAACAACTGCTTCAGACTGTAAAAAATATATTAGGGAAAGGAACATACTTGACATTGTTTGTGCTTCTAAAGAAATTACTGTTACTTTAGGTCATGTTTTACCACCGTTGATGTGCAGCGATCATGGGGTTATAAAGTTAATTTGGTGCTAAAAAATTCTGCCAAACTAAAATCTAAACCAATGCACATAAGACTAATTACAGATTATATGGAAGTAAAACAGTCACTATTTAAAACTGATTGGGATGATGCATTCAGTAATAAACTGCAGAAGGAATGTGGAAAGTTTTGAAAGAGAAATTGAGTGTAAAAAAAAATGTTTAACATCAGTATCTAGGCATAAAATGTCAAGGAAATATATTTCTTTAAGAAAAAGATAATGGCTTAAGGTAAGACAATAATATGAGAAATGGAAAAGAAGTTGAAATACATCTTTGAAAACTGAAATAAACATACTGAACAAACAAAGTATAGTATGAAACAAGATCAAGAAAATTTTGAAACAAAATTTATATAAAGATATGGCACATAATAGGAAACCATTTAATAGATACATAATATGTGGAAGGAATAAAGACATACAAATTGATAAAACTGTGTGTAGATTCCAAAATGTAATCTGTGACACAACAGATTATAGATATATTTTCAAACTCTTATGCAAACCAGTTTGGCTTCACAAAATGGGTGATAAGTTGTTCTAGTGATACCCAGTTAACCTCAGATACTTGAATCAAAATAGAATATACTGAAAAAGATCTATGCAAACTGTATCCAAACAGAGCACTGGGAGGAGATGGAATAAGTAACTTACAGTACCATTAAATATTATTTACTATGTCATACAAATATGGGGAGATTCCTCAAGATTGGAGACATGCGCTTTATTAAACCAGAAAAGAGTAGAACAAACCCACAGTCATACAGACCCATAAGTCTACTTTCATGTTGAGGTGATATTGAATAAGATACTGTCAGAACTGGAAAGATTAGGACTAGAAACCATATATCAGCATGCATATGTTGAAAACAGATCTATTACTATCTGTAACATGATGTTCTATAACAATATAATAACAGCTAAGAATGAAAAATTGTGCTGTGATGTAATTTATACAGATTTAACTTCCAGCATTTGGCAGGGTCATACACAAAACACTGATCAGTAAATTAGAATAACAAAGTATTGATTTAATTTACTCTTGATGAGATGGACAGCTACATGGCTTACAGATAGGACATGGCAAGTATCATACAGCAACTGGACAGGTGAAATTCCTGACTACAGTTCAAGGTGTCCCACAGGGCTCTGCCCTAGGCCCTTACTTGTTTAGATTGCATCTTTCAGACCTATCTTTTTTTAATCTGAGGTGTTTTACAGTCTGTATGGAGATGACCTAAATTGGGTAAAAATGATTACATGTGTTAAAGATACTGCATGTCTGCAAAAGAACTTGAATAAATTGACCATCTGGGCACAGGACAATAATATGCTGATAAATACATCAAAAACTACAAGTATGAGATTTGGTAGACATAAATTGAAAGGTGGAATAACAATATGGATACCTTATAAGAAAACAAGCATGAGTAAACTAGAAAGAGTACAGGAGAAATATACCAGTAGGATCCATGGATGTGAAAATTTAAGTTATTATGAAAGAATAAAATTTGAACTTGTACAGGGTCTTTTACAGATATTTAAGATGAGCTCTTATTCAAGTAAATAGGGCATTTAGTGATAACCCAAATGGTTATCTAAAAAGTAGTCCACAATCATCATACAACCTATGTAGAATATTCTATAGGAATAAGAAGTGTACTAATTGGTTCTCTGTGAGAGCAGCTAATACACGGAACAGACTACCACACTACATTAAAGCTAGCACTAGTTTAGATTTTTTTAAGAACAGCCTGGGCACTTATGGGAACAAGATTTTGGTATACTGGCAGGCTAGAAAGGCATTAATGCATGTGCTTGAAATATTTGTATGCATGTATGTATGCAAGCACTAAATATATTACAAATACAAAATTTTTAGTAGTATGACCCAGTTTCTATAATTTGCTTCTCCAAAAGCAAATACTGTATACAAGGTACACTATAAATACTATCTGTGCCAAGATAATGTTTGAAACTAAATCTCACTTATGCCTATGGCCATTCAGAGACCTAGGTGACGGACATACATGTGGTGGAGGCTTTGCTATAGTAAAGGGATGAAATCTGGAGAAAGGAGCTTAGAGCAAAGGATAAAGGAGACCAATGTGTGACTGACTTCACTAAATTGCAAATGACTAACTATAAAGAAGAACGGGTAATAAAGAGAGTACAGGAGCATATGCTACTAAAATGCACCGCTTAGTCCTGTCTGTTTACCTAGCAGCAGTGGTCTACAATTTATATAAAACAACATAGACCAGCAGGCAATGGTGCCCCTTAAAAAAGATGGACTTTAATACTAAATAATGCTAAAAGGCAAAAAGCACATAGAGAAGGCAAAAAGCCTACAGTACAAAAAAACAAACCGGTTTCAGCTTGTAAATTAAGCCTTCATCAGTGAAAATACAAAAAGCAAAAGAAGAACCAAAAAGGCTGTTTGCCTTATATAGAAAGCACCTGTCAATCATCATTACAAACACTTAATATACTACAAATGTTCATTTAAACCAGGGAGAAAAAGGCCACCCAAATTAATGATCCATTTTTTCTCCAATTGATTCAAAATGTCATGCCAACCAGAAATCTTGCCTCTGTTGCCCTGAATCTTGTCAATAATGGTAAAATTAAAATTTGCACCAGGATATTTCAGTGTGTGTTTATATAAAGCGTTGTTGGTGCATTGGTTCCTAATGTCAGATAAATGCTCTGCAATTCTAAATTTGATGGGCCTAGAAGTCTGCCCGACGTAGAATTGACAGGTGCTCTCTATACAAGGCAAACAGCCTTTTTGGTTCCTCTTTTGCTTTTTGTATTTTCACTGATGAAGGCTTAATTTACAAGCCGAAACCAGTTTGTTTTTTTGTACTATAGGTTTTTTGCCTTCTCTATGTGCTTTTGCCTTTTGGCATTATTTAGTATTATACAACGACCCCCTCATTAATATTCAAAAACGTGCACACTGATTGGTCAGCGTGCACGTTGTAAATCCGAGTTACAGTAATGGAAAAAGGTCCAGTCACCCAGATTTTTTCCATTACTGTAACTCTTACAGCAACAATGTCTCGCTATGTTAAACGAGTTTAACATAGTGAGACAACTTTAAAAAAAGCAACAGAGATTCTCCTTTGCTTTTTTTAAAGCTGTCTCACTATGTTAAACCCATTTAACACAGCGAAACAGTTTGTAAAAAGCAACGGAGATCTTGCTTTCTCCGTTGCTTTTGCCCACAGCTCTGATGTACTGTGTAGGCATGCGCAGTACATCAGAACTGCCGCAGAATACCAGACAGCTGCGGAAGGGCAGCAAGGAGGCATTATACAATGCCATTATTTAAAAAAAGTAATTATTTTTTTTCTTAAATAATGTCATTGTATAATAGCAATAACCCACTTCTGGGTGTGGGTAATGCTGGATTTACCCACGGTTGGCTTTGTTTTGTCACTCGGGCTTCCCCCTCGTGACCAAACCACACCAACCCTGGGCAAATACAGCATTACCCACGCCTGGGTGCTATATTAAAGTACATCTTTTTTAAGGGGCACCATTGTCAGCTGGTCTATGTTGTTTCTTGGAATGCTTTTTGAGACCTGGCAGTTGCCTTATGTGCAGGGACTGTGCTTTGGTGTTACAAATTATATAACAATCCACTGCAAGCACATGAAAAGCTGTAGAATACACAGTGCTGCCCTGCTGTACTTCTTCAAATTCAATAATGCAACCTTACAAAGTGCCTCGTGCACTACCCACAGGGAGGGGGAAGTGCTATACTGCTGGGCAACTCCATCATTAATATGCAGCCTCTCTGAGCACTGTGTATGCTTTGGGAAGGTAGGGTGCCAAGACTACAATGCTGTGAGCTTTGCTAAATAGTACACCTTCTACCATGACTACACTGGATATATTATGGGGGCTGCCAGGCTTGTGTTTCAACCTTTAGTGATGCGCTTCCATAGGAGCACTGATCATGTCTGACCATTTCAGGCTCAACCTGGATAACATACATAGTAACATTATATTAAGACTGAAAGTATAACTAAACTGTACAGTATAATGACATGCCATAACACACACGTAAAAAAATATATGCACATATTTACAAGAAGGTTTAAAAAGAAGTAGGAACAGAAGTACACAAAGCATAATACAAGTGTTACAGGTGAGGTAAATGTGGTTCAGCCAAATGAAGAGAAACAGAATACACAATGGGGAGGGAAATGCTAGCAGGTAAGAGAATAGAAACTGTAGAACAGCAAGTCCTGCAATAACAGAGCTTATAACATACTTATACAGTAAAGGATGAATAAGGCAGATAGTGAAGCATTGGGTATGAGTTTATATGTTAGAGAGATTAGGAGATTAAGCAGCCAGTTTTCTCTGGGATGAATGCAATACTGCAACCATGGAAGTAAGGTTACATGGCCTGTGTTCCAACATGTGCATTCATATTGTTTTGTTGAGTATTGTTTGAATGGAGGTCTGAAATGCTTGTAGTCCCTGACTTCAGTATGATTAGACGGCAATGACCGTCACAGTTTGGGGGGTTAAAAACAGAGAAGCGGCGGGATGTAGAATGAGGTTTAGTGTATACAAATTATTAGAGTAAGGCATCAAAAGATTGGCTTCTTAGGTTGTAGTGTGGGTTGGATATACTTGTTGGGTGAAGGGTGTCTTGTCGTAGGACTTTGAAGAGAAGGCAGCCAAGGAGGAGGTTGGCTCTGTTGAATGAGTAGCCAATCCTAGTGATCCAAGTCAAACACAGTTATAAAACAAAGACTACATCTGGAAAATGAAGGGTAAAAGTAGGAATGCGATATACAGATAAAAAAGGAAACAGAAGACTTATGACCCTGATGACACTGCCAATGTAGTCTCTGACAGATTTAGCAATACTATGGAAAAAATAAAAGCGGAGGGAACAAGAGTAAGAATCTGGTGACGATATGCCATTCATAAAATGTTGCAGAAACAAACCCAAGTATTGTCAAGAAAGTATAGTTTTTAAGCACTTACCCTAAGAGTAGATGTTAGAATTCCACACTGCTGTAATAGCCTTTGACGACTGTTTCCTGCCTAGGATGCAACAACTGGCCTGCTTCAAAAGCTCTGGCTCCTTCCACACCTTCCCTCTGGCTGCTGATTCACCAGCACCAAATCAGACAAACAGCAGCCAAAAGAAGGAGACTTCAAGACTCCTTGGCCAGTAGAAAATTAGGAAGCAATCTCATCCTGAACCTCTAATCAGATCTAAAAACACAAAAGCATTTTATATCCCCTAAAAGCAATTATGTACGGGAAAGAAAAGGGGGATGGGTGTATGGGTGTGGCTACTGCAGTAGTGTGGAATTTGAACATCTATTGTTATGATGAGTTCTTACACAACTGTACTACTTTTATCATACATACGCTCTGCTGCAGATTTATTTCAGTTGATTACTAAAGCTTATCCAATTTGGGAGGAAGACAGATAGGGTTCCAGAAGCCCATGGAGAACATGCCTTGCAAAGCTAGCGCTGAACCTGGAGAAGGAATCCACTATGTACAGAGGACCAAGTAGCTGCCTAGGGAATACACTATGTACAGAGGACCAAGTAGCTACCTCTAGAATGCTTCTACATTCCACATCTTTCTGATATGCCATCAGAAAGGATAAGATAAATTTGGAATAAACACATCGACACTGTGAGACTGAAGGCACAGCAAGGATGAAAAGAAACTGGAACTTGAAGCAAACACGGGAGTTCCACCACACTGACTCAGTGCTTTCACCAGTGACACTTGGCACATAGTTAAGGTACCAACATACCCACCATTGGTTTAATAAAATATCCATTTAACTAAACCAAATATTAGTTTTTTGTGTGATGCATGAGTTTAAGTGTGACATGATTGTCGTTTCTGCTTTGAATAAAATTAAAGTCGTTCAGTTTGAAGTCGTCTGCCCTTTTGCCTTTCTGTGCCTTTTAATACCTCACACAGTGGTCGAGTTTATACGTGTTTTACACCGACATAAAAATCAATAGCTGAGAACAGCAATCTAGAAAAAAAATGTTTTGAGACAGGTTTCTGAAGGACCTATTTATGTCTAGATGGTACCTGAGCTGTCTATGGTATATAGAATCTTGTTTCCCTAGTTTTGAGGTTCTGGGTAGAACACCTGGAAACTAATGGCTTGATTCAAAGAAAATTCAGACTACTTTGGACACAAATGAGGGATTTACTTTTAAAGTAACCCTTTCCCCATTGGAATATGAGACAGGGCTTACCCACCATGACAGCTTGCAACTCAAATGTATTTCTTGCAGATATCAGAGCAATAAGAACAGTTTTCCAAATAATGACCTGCAAATCTGCCACATTTGTGGGATCAAACAGAGATATATTTAGTTTTTCCAGTACAAAGTTAAGGTCCTAAAGAAGGCACCACCTTCCTTCTTGGTGGACTGATGTAAAACCCCTTTCAAAAATTGTTTAATAAAAAACAAGAGGACAGGGTAACATTATTGGTAGATATGGTAAGTGGAAGAAAGATGATCATTGATGGAGAAATAAGATAAGCCAGAGGACAGTAACACACATATTTGTGAACCAGTGGTACAGTTCTATTACGGCCCTGGTTATTACTGACTAGGCACCAACTAGGAAATAAATTTTCCAGGTGCAGATGCATGATTTCCCACTACTACTTTCATACCTGCTGCATATACTCATAAAAGAGGTGCCTAAAAGGCATCAAAAAATTAATCATACAGTCAGTTATAATTGCTTGCTACTGAGGTATATCAAACAACCCTGGTTTTGTGCGAGTAGATCCTGGTTTTGTGCGAGTAGATCCAATCCATCAGGATCTCTCATGCAACTGCACCTGGCCAGTTCTATAACAAAGGAGGACCATTGTTACTTAGGCATGAGAGGAGTTACCAAAAAGATCTCTGAAGAGTCCCTCTGAGTCTTTTTTTTTAAACATTTATCACTTAAGACATTGGCAAACATACATTAACAGAGAAGAAAATAAATCATTTTAACATTTTTCAATTTAAATACAATATCCATCACATACATTTTCTTTGCTACTAGCATCAGTTCAACAGTACAAAAATTGCAGAATTCCTGCCATCCCTTAAACCTCAATCCTCCTCCTCCAAATCATTATGTATGTAGTGTTCCTACAATTACCATGTACTTCTATGAAATTTACTCCATTCCTTTCTAAAGATCACTCTTCCAGTTCTTTTATCTCTTTTATAATATTCAATGCCTCAAATATAGCTATTGTCAACTTAGATTTCCATTTTCTAATAACTGCTTTTTGGCAGCCAACAAAGTTAAACTTAATAAGGCCTTACTAAGTCTAGACAATACAGATCCTATATACCAGCTCAAAAGAATAATTTCCTTATATACAGTCACTTGCTCACCCAATATTTCTGACAGAGCACTCTGTATGAATTTTTTAAAAATCTGCCAATGCATTAACACTTCCAAAACATATGTTACCAGTTATCTCTCGCTTTTCCATCACACATCCACCATTTGCTATCTACCTGAGGAAAAATTCTTTGAAGTCTGCCTAGGAGTATAAAAATACCTGTACAAACACTTCCAAGCAAAGATCCTAAACCTTCTGGACTTGGTTGTATACTTGAGAGCCACACATGTGTCTTCCCATTGTCTTTTTGTAAATTGCTTTTCCAATCTCTCTTTCCAATGTTTTCTAACCTCCTCTGATTGATTCTTATAGTTATCATGCAATATTTTATATGCCCTACTAATTATCCCATTTTAACTGCGGTTTCTGTTCTAGATTCAACTAAAAACTCCACCAGAACAGGTCTTTCACTTTGCCTGTACTCTGAGATCAAGCACTGGTAAGGAAGACAGTCTCCAGCCTGCAATCCAAATGTCTTCTTAGCCTCATCCCATTCTATTATCTTTCCTGCTTGAGTTATTTGCACCCAATATCTTAGTTCCTCTGCCAAGCTTCGCCAGTAAATTCAGGTCCCTGTTTCCTATTTTCTGTACCCCTACTTGTAGTCATCCATATTGGTAAAATCTCCTTTCTCCATTCTCATGTTGGCTTAGTTCTCAGAATACTTTCTGCTACTTTATGAATATAATATTCTGCATGGTTGTTATTAATCTCCTTAAGGATCAGTATCTAAAATTCGACTCTCTCTCTCCCCGTTTCAAGAACTTCCCACTGGCTTCACCATCATCCCTTTCCACTTTGAATTATAACCTTCTACCTGTATTATGTATATGAGCCTTAACTGTGTAGCTCTAAAATATCCCTTCAAATCAGGTAAACCTAAACCACCTTATTCTACTGGAAATAGTTTATCCCGTCTAACATTTGCCATTCTTCCCTTGAAGATAAATTCCTTCAATTTTTTTTATTACTGTCCACAACTTCTCTTTGGGTTGATAAAAGGATGCCTGACCTGTATATGAGAATAAAGGGACTGAAAACATTTTCACTGCTAGCATCTTACTATCCATATTGATAAACAAGAGCTTCCAGTTTCTCAGTTTTTATATTCTCTTGTTTAGTCTCTTCCTACATATCCTTAGCTGCCATAACAGAAGCATTTTTAATCCACACTCTTGAATACTTCATCTTATCATGTCCCCATAAATATGGGTATTGCTGAACCACTTGTGTGGGTATATAACTTAAGGTTATAGCATTAGTTTTATTTCATTAATTTTATATCCTGAAATGATATTAAATGGTCTCAAAATGTTACACAACACTGAGATGCCCTTTTCAAAAATGTATCAGGTAAAAATAATATAATCTGCAAATAAAGCTAACTTTTCTTGATTATCATACTAATTATCTTTCTATTTATCAATTCCTTATGTTCTTTGTTAATGGCTCTAAATATAAAGCAAACAGCAAAAGGGAAAGAGGACACCACTGCCTGGTTCCTTGTTCAAACACAGCTCATCTGAGAGGAACACTCCCACTTTAATTCTTCCCTCTAATCCTCCATATATCCTTCTAGTTATCCGTATTACTGTATCAGGGAATGTAAATGCTTTCAATGCCCTACTTATTCCCAGTCAAATGCTTTCTCTGCATCACAGCCCACCAACAGGTATTTTCTTTCATTGTGCTTTCCAGTCGATCATCAGTGTTCTATTAATATGTTGTCAAATGTTCGCCTCTCCACAAAACCACAGTGATCCATATCTATCAATTTTGGCAACACTTTGGCCATTATTTTAGCCAGTATAGACAAAGACTTTACAGTTGTGGTTTAAAATTGAAACTGGTCTACATGATGTTGGGTCTGAAGGGTCTCTGCAATGTTTGGTAACACAGCCATCGCAGCTTTCTTCCAAGATGTTGGTGCGCCCCCTCCTTTGAAAATACTTTTAAACAAAATCTTCCAGATATTTCTCTCTTTCTTCCCTCCTATTTTCTAGACTACCACAGGAATACCACCTGTTTTTGGAAACTTTCTTGAAGACTGATTATACGTCAATGTTTTTGTCTCATCACCTCCCATCTTAATTGTTAGTTGTTGAGCCTCATCTGCCTCTGACTTGGCATAATCAAGTCTTCCACAAATATTTCCATTTGTACTCTCTTTTGATTTCCACATTTCTCTGCTTTTTACAAATTTTCATAAAATTCTTGGAATACATCTAAAACCTCTACAGGATCTCTGGTTATTTTTCCTGTTACAGGTTCCCTAACTTTGGTAACAATCATTTCAATGTTCTGTTGCTTGAGTTGTTGTGCTAAAAGTTTTTGTGCTCTAAAGTTATCAAAAACAGTTGCCTAACTACAATCTTTCTAAACTTGTGCATATTATCCAAATACCCCCTTATTTTCTCTTTAGCACTCTGCCTTTACTCTTCATCTTGTTCTGACATTCCCCTTATTCTGAAATACTTTAACCTTTGCCAGCCCCTCTAAGTAATTTACTTCTCAGCTATATCTACATCTCTTTTAATTCAACCCTAGTTTTAAACTTCATTTAATTTTATTCCAGTCATTAGCTATAACTTCTGAAGACATTTTTATCTTCCATAATAACTCTTGAATAATTTCCACTACCCATTCCTTAAATTCCTCTCTTTTTAACAGATAGGTGGGAGTGTGCAAGTGTCTTTTTTTTACTTCATTGCCCTGCAATCTTATCTTAGTTTTTATTGGCACATGATCAGAAAATTATTGGGTGTGTGTTGAAGCTTTCAGTTAAATGCAAATGTTCCCATGAAATATAATTTCAATCTAGCCTATCCCAGTTATTGTACCTTGGGAAATGTATGCAAATTCTGACAGAGTTCCTAATATTGAATTTACATCTTCCATAGGAAATATTTTCATAAACTTCTTTAGAAATTTACCTTATTTTTGTAATACTGTCCCTTCCTTATTTTTGTAATACTGTCCCTTCCAGGTCCCCCCATACATCCACACTATTGCAAATCAAATTGCAGCCCCTGCCTATAAACAATATTCCCTTCTCAAAGCTGATTATTTATCCCAAAATTTACTTAAGCTCTATAATAGCAGTTTTTTGGTAGAATATAAATACATGCCATTATAATCCTATTCCCTTGCCAATAGAAGCTTACTACCACAAATCTACCATTCTTATCTTTTTCCCTCATCTATCACTATTCGTGACTGCCTACCAATTAGTATAATTACTCCCCTTTTCCTCTGTCCCTGGTTTTCTGCTGAATATCCATTCCAAAATCCTCTTTGTCAAATTCACATCCTCATTTCTTTCCAAATGCGTCTCCTGTAGCACTAATATTTATACTCTGCATTTCTTAATATAATTCAATAATCTTTCCTTTTTATCTATACCTGCAAAGCCATTCATGTTCCATGATAATATGGACAGCAAAGCCATCATGATAAAAACCTACTGTTCCCTCTTATTATACATAACATTTTTTGAATGTGTATTTCCAGCATTTGTGTTACATGCATATACTATTTGTCTGACTAATCTTTTGCCTATTTTCTTCTCATCTCCAAAAGAACCTGTGTCACATTTTTCAAGACTTTTAGTTTTACTGTAAACACTCAAACAAAAAATAAATACAAAACATCTCCATCCCCTATCAACCTGGAACCAACACACAAAACTATGCACATCTTCAAAACATGACGTTTAACCCTCTAGAAGGGAACAATTGCCCCAAATTGATGACTGCACCTACAAGCATTAGTTAACCTAAAATTAAGGTTTCCCATGCTAAGGTGCATACCACAACACTTACACTGACTGCTGTCTGTTCTTTTCTTATCCATCTTCCCCCTCCCTTCTCCCTCCCAGATATGAATAAAAGCTTGCATGGTTTCAGAAAACATTAACTTTTAATCCTAAGAAAATGTGCACTGCCTAAAAAACTGAATTCTAAGTGTTCTATTAACTGCATTACAGTATTAAGGCTGCTAGGGAGGTTATTACTACTTCCCATTTCAAAATTAAATGTTGTTCACTGAACTGCTTGCCATTATACTTTTAAATTATGCATTTGCCTCAGTAAGGAATACTCAAAATTCTCAAGATTAACTCCTTGTACCTGTAGACAGTTTGTCTCCATGGAAATGTACTCCGCAATGAGTCTTTATAAATTTCGCTCAGAAAAGAACACACAGCTGCCATCAGCTGCAGACACCTTGACTCCTCTGAACATTTGCCAGTGGACAACAAACAAGCTAATATCTTTGCAGTTGTTAGAAGTTTAGCATTTTCAGGGTTTTCTTTATTTTATCTTATTTTTAAAGCCTATATGCTTACAAAAACCTACATTTCTTACAACTAAAAAAGTACTTGAATTCCCTCTGAATTTTAAGAATGACACTGTATTATTAGTGGAAAAGGTGGAAATACATCAGTTCCTTTGGTCTACCTGCAAATAGTCCTGCAACAAAATCTGGTTAGGTGTCTGTTTTGAAAAGAGGCAAACAGATTTACTTGAGGTGCCTCCCACAATTAAATCAATCCCTAGAAGACTCTCTGATGTGATTTACATATGTGAGGGTGTATCCTGGTCAGATTGCCTGTCAGTACATATCGAGATGATGGTATGCAAGATGCTTGGTCGATCAACAAATGCTCAAGAGCTTCTCCCTAAGTTATCATAGGCAGCAAGCATAGAGGGGAAGACCTGGTTTCCCTCTGTTATTTGAAGTGCCACATCAGTGTGGTGTTGTCTGTAAATGTGTGCAAGCATCCATGAGACCATATAAAAAAAAAAAGAGATATTATTACATGAATCATAGCGAGTATCCCTTTGACATCAATGTGCTTTGGCCTGTCTCACCTTTTACCTTCACTGAAACTGCTTCCCCCAAGCAGAATTGGAGTCATCTTTTGGTACAGAATGTGTTAGGATACAACAGAAAAAGGAAGACATGAATTCTGAATTAAACGCAGTATTTACCCATTCTTGATAAGGTCCAAAACTGAAATCTGAAGTTCCAGAGCATAATAACACTGGGCCCTCATGAACTCCAAAAACCCTGTCCTGTAGGATGGAGTCAAATATCCTAAACCCGTGTTTATCTGGAATGCGAGATTGGAGATGGAAGGATATATTCAAGTTAACTACTCCTGACCTCATTTGCAAAGATAAGAAAGTTGTCTAAATAAAGACACAAGAGAATGGTCAGAAGTCTGTAAAGGGCTACTGCAGGGGCTAGGCTGTTTGTGAATACTCTTAGGGCTGAGGATAACACAAGAGCAATAAACAGAACTGATTGTGTGACCTAGACACAGAGATTCTGAGAAGGAAAAGATCTAGAATTTGTATCCAGGCAAGTTCTTTCTTCAGAATCAGAAACAATTTGAAATATATGCCTTTGTCCCAGTGGCCTAAAGGTGCTAGACATTTTATTTGTTGGGTTAGCATGTGATTGCAAAGTGAGAGAGATTGTGGTCCTGTTTCTGTGACAGAGCTAGAGATTTAGTGGTAGGAGGGGATAGAATGCAGGTATTGTCATTTTAAAGATGTAGATTTCATTGAAGGGGACAAAGATTCCTATGTTTTGTTAATGTCGATCCCCTCCTGCCATCTCTTCTTTGTGTGGCAATAGCCAGAGGTTGGCAGGGAATATTTAGCTAGTCTTCTTAAGGAAGGAGATGATCTATATGATTTATAAGGGGACCTGAAAAAGATAAAGTCCATGAACTAATTTCCAACTTTCATCATATTGTTTGAGGACCTAAGTAGCAAAAGGACCAAACACAATTTCTTTATCTGATCGGAATTCAAAATCTTTGACCTTACTTCATCTGTGAACTGTCGGTTATGTACCTAGGCATACCTCCATAAGACAAAAGCAGTAGCCCTAGACACAGTATCAAAAAGATTCTATGCACTCTTTATGGCATGTTTAGAAACCTGATGAATATTAGAAATAATGGGATTCAGAAAGGATTTTGTCCCCTGAAAGCATATTAGTAGAATATTTCCTTAAATTGTCAGCACAGTGTACCAAACTTCCACATATGGCCCTGGTAAATGAGAACTCAGAAGTCTAAGTGGATAAAGAGAAAATTCTCTTCCCAAATCTGTCCAACACGTCACCTTTTTTATCCCCTGGAAAGCGGTTAGGATCCACCAAAAGCCTACTGCCAGCCGATACTGAGGCAGATCAAGCAAGAATTTACATAAAGTTCATCTATCTTTTTAAGGACTGAAGACTGGTAATCAGGATTATTGCAGGCAGTATTAAATACACACTCCATGGCTGGCAAAATAAGAGGAATAGGAGTAACATGTGGGACCTCCACTTAAATTATCTCTTCATTTCAGGGGGAATCTCCCCTTGTGCCCACAAAAATACATTTATCCTAGACACAGACTCAAAACTCCTTTAAGAGAGAGATGGGGCATATATGACTTTCCCAAAATCAGAGTCCTGGCCTTTGAAATCCAAAGGAGAGGAAAACTCTGTCTCTGTCAATGTCAGATTCTTCTGACTAATTTCATGATTTTCTGTATGATGCTAATGTTCAGGTAAGTATTTTTGAAATCCAAAACCAAATGCCTACAAGAGACTCATGGCTAAAGTAATAACCATTATGTACTTTAAGTGCCTCCTTAGATGAACACGGTCTAACCTTTTTTGTTTCTTTTTCCTAAGTAAAGTATCCCTGGAAGATGAATGACTGAAAGAAGGCTCTTCATCTCTGGCAAAAAACCTCTTCGGCTACCCTGAGAACAATCTTCAGGATCATCTCTCCAACCCAAAAAGAAAGATGGTTCTCCCATGCCCTTACTGGACATTGGAACAGCTGCAGAGGATGTGTATGACCCCTTGAAGTTCATAATGTCAGAAGAAGCAACACCAGAGGAACTGTGAGAGACCAGCAGAGTTGGTGAGGAACAGTGAATGACCATTACAATATCCCCATCAGCGGGCTGAGGCACTAACTGAGCCCACGGTGACTGCAAGAACTTGTTTTTAGTATTTTTTTTTTCATTTTGGTAAAGTGGGAGAAAAACCAGCAGGACCAAAGTGAGTATCCATGCTGTGACTGACTAAGAAGCCCAATTGCCAGTACGTCGTGCTGGAAAGAGTCAGAAGATAAGCTGTCACAAAGTGATCACAAGCAGCATACATAAACTTACACTTTCCCAAACAGTCCCAAAACCAAAGAAGATGCACATGCAGGACATACAATTCCGGAATGCACTGTAGCTTCTTTCCCTGGCATGGTCACGACTGCAAACAAATGCTCAGTTAAGTTGTCATGAAGTGCACAAGCACTACAAACAAGGTCCATAGTTTTAACACTCACTGTAAATAAAACACAAACTAAAACACAAAAGTTGCAAAAGCAAAACATTCCTCAAAGAAAAGGAAAAACATTAGCCTCTAAAGCTATTAATATGGTTTCTGACAAGAAATTACTGATATTTAAATGTATATCATGTTTCTAAAAGAAAAAAAATGCCATTAATAAAAGCTAGAAAAAATATGTCCCCGTCTTAAAAAGTGCAATGAATTGTGTGTGGAAGGGTTTCCTACTGGGGACTTGTATACTAGAACTACTGGGGACTTGTATACTAGAAATGAAGTTTTAAACCAATTGCTATTCTTAAGAAGCTCCTTAGCTGCTCCCTGTGAACTGGCAAGAAAGCACTGAAGTCACTTCCCTCTAGCTGCTATTTATCTCATTGGTACTGGACAATCAGCAGCCAGAGGGAAGGTGTGGGAGAAGCCAGAGCTTTTGAAGTGGGGAGTTTATTGCTTCATAGACAAGAAATGGCCCAATACCTCTTAACTGCCCAGATTTTTGCAGAATATCCAGATTTTTGACTCAATTTTGATACGTTCCTAATTTTTTTCTGGCAAAACATTGAGAATTGAAGTCACAGAGTAATTATGTACATTTCAGCTGCAGACTTCATATCCTTCAGAAAATGCATGCTAATGCTAAACCTTTCTATTATAGCAGCTTTCTGGAGATTATAACAGCAAAATTTAAAATCTGTCCCTGATTTGGGGCCTTTCTACTCCCATTATTTTGACATTGTCCAGATTTCTTGAACTTACAAGTTGAGAGGTATGCTAAATAGCCAAAAGCAACTGCAGCAGTGGGAAAGATGAATCTACAGGACCAGATAACGTTAAGAGTGGTCTTTCTATATAACAATCAGAAATAGAATGACAACACCGATTTAGTCAGTTACAGACAACTGTACAGTATTTTGTACTTTTCTAACAATACATGGTATGCAACTAGTGTTATGCATACCTCTCAACCTCATAGTGCAAGAAACCTGGGCAAATTCTGACTAAACGGGGGACAAAGGCCCAAAAATAGGGACATATTTTAAATATTACCCTATTAAATTTAAAAAGTTGTCAGAGTTGCAAAGATTGTGTTAACACAAATTCTCTGAAGGATGTGAAATCTGATACTCAACTGCATGTCATTATTTAGTATCCTCAATCCACAGATCATCCCAGTAATTTGCCAGAAAAACACAAATTTTATGAGGAACAGACCAAAAATACGAGGCACAAATTTGGACATTCTGCAAAAATCTGGACAGTTGAGAGGTATGCCACTGTTGCGCCAAACATTTTTCACAAAGAAAACAGGGAGTGTTCTCACTGTACTCAGTGTCATGGAGGCTGTTAATGGGTGACTTGAGTCTAGTCATCAACAAGACAGTCATATTTAGTTCTTTCTGTAACACACATTGAAATATATAGTCCATCTGGCTAACATCAGGTAAGGCTACCTGCTACTAAAACTAAGCAAACATAACAGGAAAAAACAAAGGAGTTTGCACTATAGCGCCTACCTTAACTAAGGAAGAAAATAACACTTTAAACAATACATACCTTTGTCTAGATTAAGAAATAATTACATTTTGTATGTGCGAATACAGACAGGATGTTCAAACTTATCAGCAAAATATAAAATAGGAAGCTTAATGTAATGATGCTGCATCATTATTTCACCATGTAGAGTGAAATTAGAAGAACTCATTTTCAATTCACAGGTTCACAATTACTAGGCAAGTGGTCCAGGAAACCAATGAGGAGCCTATCCTAATTTCTCAATTGCGCCACAGCATTTTCTGGTTACCTGACATGCTCAAAGTCATACAGAAGGCAAATGGAAATCAAGGCATCATAACCTTTCCTGGACTGTAAAGAGCCCATTAACAACTGACAGTTTAATCCTCTGCGCTAACTGCCAGTAGACTCACTTGGGGCCAGAGTAGAAAAGCTTCAATACACACAATGGTAACAATGCTAATGTAAGCTACA
The DNA here is from genome assembly GCF_019279795.1 of Protopterus annectens. Taxonomy (NCBI): domain Eukaryota; kingdom Metazoa; phylum Chordata; order Ceratodontiformes; family Protopteridae; genus Protopterus; species Protopterus annectens. The sequence goes on along the minus strand of NC_056731.1, from coordinate 1,191,685,380 downwards.
AAGGTTTATATACTACAAAGTTTATAATCAGTAAACATCAAATGTTGCATAGATTTGGCTTAGTTATCTTAAACAGAAACACACACAGCAAAGTTGTACCTCTTAAGCATTTAACCTCAGTGTTCATATGCAAATGTATTGGTATTCATCTAACCAATAGACATCATTACACATCATAAAATTCTCTCGGTGACACCATGGAGAGTGCAGCCTGAAGAGTAGTTCAAAGCTGAGTAGAGCTCATTTTTTTAAAAGTTGTATAGCAGAAGTGACCCATATTTTTAATTACATTTTACTAAAAAGTATTTAATTAATTAAAAAAAAAATTAACCATAATAGTATGCGATTACAAAAGGAGTATTAATTAGATGTCTCTTACTTACCTACAATGAAACGTGGGTCAGTTATCCAGTCCTCTGGGTAAATTCCATACTGACTTAGGTACCTTCCCTGCAAGTATCCATTATACATACAAAAAATAAAGGCTAGTATGAAGGGAATAAATGGTGTGGCCTTTCCACCTCGTATTAAAAAGGGGTAGATCAATGCTCTGTAAAACATATATATGAATGTACAATTAGTTAATCTTACAAACCACATTTTTGTTAACAATAAAATTCACGTTCTAGCTGAAAAATAATGTAATAATTAAATATACAACTAATGACAGTGTCATCACATTAGCTCCTGTAGTAAAATGTAACAGCAGTACACATTAAAGAAAAACATATACAATTTAAAGGAGAAAACATGATATACTATTAAAAAGAATAAACGAGCAGTGCAAATGTGCAACTTATACAGTCAATTTCAAAAATTACCTGTTGTTCTCTGTCTTAAGTTAAACTTCTATTCATATTTCTAAAACTGATGAAAAGTCCCCAAAGACATAAGCACTGCTTGTAAGAAGTAGCCCTATTGCTAAACGAGTATAATGGCATTCTATTATACAACATTCAAGACAATATTTCCCGATGTATTTCATTCACAGCTTGATAGTTTTCTTTTTAGGGTATGCTACACGAAATGAGTACCATACACAATCCCAAAATAAAAAGTACCTAAACAACAAGACTCATGAAATATATTTTTGGATCTATGTGACCGAGGCAAAGTTACAAACATGAACTGTCATAATCCATAAACAACAAGGTATGACAGAAGGGGCCGAGCCTGAATGGCTAACTGAAAGCAGCAGTATTTTAGAGCTCCATATAACTAGTTAAATAAGACAGGAAAAAATATTCTTTTTTCTTCTTCAAAGTATTAAAATCTTACAGTTAAAGAACTAAATTTACATAATTAGAAACTTTGGTTAAGTTTTACAAATAATTTCCTGTCAAAAAGCTTGGAGATATATTCACTTGTTAAAATGAGCAACTCAAAGAATTCTCACCAGGATGCTGCCCTTAAAGAAGGAACTACAACAGATTGCATCTACCCTGCAGGAGTTGTCTTTGAAGATGGATGATTTTAAAGAGAACCTGGAAAACCTTTAAACAAGCAGTCAAAAACAACAGGCCGACACCCTCAAGGAAATGCTACAACACCACCAGATAAGGAAAACAGAAATAGAGGTTTCTCTATAGGACTTAGAAAGCAGACTTAAGAAAGAGGAAAGACAGAAAGAACTGCTTCTTAAACAAAACACTTGGTTGGTTAATAAAGTAAAGTAGATGACTTGGAAAATAGGGAGAGGATAAATAACATCAGGATTTTCAGATTACCTGAAAACACAGAGGGTGAGGATATTATTTCCTTTTTATCAAGCTAGATCCCTGACTTTTTAAGTTTAAAAGAAGGACTTTCCTTTGGCATTAAAGGGCACACAGAGCTCTTGGGAAACCTCCCACTAACTCAAAAACTCTCCTCCTAGGTCAATAATTATCAAATGTCTTTCATACTTGGACAAGCAACTGATTTTAAGATCTGCTTGGAGGAAGGTACCTCTAAAATATAAACAGAGCCCGATAGGATTTGATAACAACTATTCATCTAGAATAATGGAACAAAAGAAAAAAGTGTGGCCAATAATAACGTTTCTGAAACAAAATAACATCAAGGCACAACTTACATATCCAGCTAAGATAAGAATACTGTATGCCAATGAGATGAGGACTTTTATTGACTTAGAGGAAGCCTCTTCACTTATTAAAACTAATAATGTGATTACTTTACCAGAAGATATGGATTGGATGTCACCTTCTCTCAAGAGAACAAAAGAAACAAATGTCTGGACAGATGTCAAAAAGAAGCAGCAAAAGACATACTGTTAATGCCAACTCTCTCAAAGCCTCTACTATGATATGAATTGTTTTAACATTACTTTAAAGGACCAATTTTACTGCTTGGAATTTAAAAAAAAAAAAAAGGTAACTACTGGAATCTATCTATATTTTTTTGAAAATAGATGACACATGAGAGTTTTCACATTACCTCAGGTATGTGATATAGGGTACTTTTCTTTCACAGAAGAAGGGTTATATAGCACATAAAATATTTATACTATAAATCAACATACATAGTATTTGTACATTTTCTCTTAATTTTCTCTTTTCTCTCATTATTTATTTTAACTGCATCTTGTCTCCCTTTCTAAATTATCTCCTATTTACTATACTAATATAGTCTGTATTTATTTAATAACTCACTATCTATACATAGCTCAATAATAGTGTAAAATAATCTAGTTTTAAGGTAGACTAATTGGAATAGTGAACTTAATTAAATTATTACAATATTTATTAGATTAATGATGGTCACTTATGCTTTTTGGGATTGGGGACACATTCGTGATTAACTCTGAAATGTCCCATTCATGTACATATGTTTTTGAATTATTTTTTAATTATTATTCATTATTCATTAATTATTCATTAATATTATTAATATTATTATATTATATTATATTATATTATATTATATTATATTATATTATATTATATTATTCATTAATTCATTATTTTTGAATTATTATTTAAAAAAGGAGGGAAAAATGTACTGTTGGTTAAGAGAAGTGAAGCTTTCTTGACATTCTATTTGCATTGCCACAGCAACAGTAAACAATTGATGTAGTTTCCAAGGACACTGTGAATCTGCAAAGTGCATTTAGCCTCACAGATAACAAATAATAAGAAAAAATAATGTTGTTTAGTTATTAAAATGAAAAACAAACTAAACAAGGTAAAATAAATACATAATAGGATTATTTGTAAATATTTTATGACTTATCCTCACAGGATTGCATATTCCTGGAAACACAACTGAAATGTTCCCAAACTACATGTGCACAGAAATGTAGCTGCTAGATTAAAAAGTATTACTCAGTTCAACATGCTGATTTCACAAGTTGTCTGCACTGTAAAAGTTACATTTTATATGTTACTTGAAATTGTCAGTCTCTAGAGCATATGAAAAGATGCATATTACTTTTTGCAACATGTTACCTTTGCAGTTACCTCACATTCTGTACAAACTCACTTGGTAACTGATAGCTATTCATTTAAAATATCAGTTTAAATATTAAATGTGCCCTTGAAATGCTATTGACATTTTGACAAAATATAATCTGAACTGTAAAATGAATGACTTGAAAGAAGTGAAGTAATGCACAGATTTCAAAGACAGTTCCTGACACTACAATAAAAGTAAAAATATATATTTATGAGGAAGTATTGAAATGTTTTAGTCTTCCAGTTAAAGTAGCTTACTGTCAACATTTTGCGATATCAGAAAGTTTGAAGAGCTAGGAAATTACTACTCTGTCTTTAGAATAATTATTAGACAAATGTTAGACTCTGCTTAGTTTAATGAATTGTGACATATGTTTATGAGGAAAAGTGGACTCAGTTACTCATATTGGACGACATATTCTTGGAAACTCAACTGAAATGTGAATTTAAATGAAACTGCCTGATTAATAAGCAAAACTTACTTTAACAACCTGAATCCATAAGCTGTCTGCTCTATATATGTTACATTATATACGTCACTTGCATATGACAGTCACTACAGCACACGAAAAAATACATATTATTTTTGCAACATGCTATATTTGCACTAACCATACATTCTAAACTCAATTGGCAACTGACAACTTATTTATTTGAAACATCAGTCTAAATATTAATTGTGCCCTTGAAATACTGTTGCCGTTTTGACAAAACAAAACCTGAATTGAAAAAGGAATGATTTGAAGAAGTGAAGTATTGTACAGATTTCAAAGACAGCTATTGACACCACAATATAAGCAGAAATGAATACATGCAAGGAAAAATTGAAATGCTTTATACTTTTAGTTAAAATAGCTTACTGTTAACTTTTTTGCTTTAATCAGAAAAATTTAAAGAGCTAGGAAATTATTTCTAATTTGTCTTTATAATGTTTACTAAAGTGATGCTAGTCACTAACTTATTTAATGGATTGCGAGTCATGTACAAGACGGACTACTGAATGTTATTTCTGTTTACCTATGTTTGCTGAATTTCTTTTATTAGTACTGATTTAAAACAAGGGAAAGAAAGGGAAGGAAATCTCTGTTTTTGGTCAAGGGAGGAGAGGCTTAAGAGTATTCTAACTGCCTCAAGAACTCTCTAAGATGCTCTAAATGCTATTTGATTAATACTTACCTCAGGTAAGTCTTGATTACCATATAGGTATCATCACATTCATTCTAGACCTGATGTGATTACCCATTCTGGAAGCAGGAGGTGCCCTATGCAGGATGGGAATTGTCAGGGTGATCATAGTTCATTCTTAGACTCTGCTTTATAAATCTATAAATATGTAAAAGCACTGCACACTAGAATGTAGGGTACCTCTACTCAGGGTCAGGACACCACTGATAAGCTATGCCTTTTCATAAGTGTAAGTTGATGTTGGTGAGTTGAAGAGTGGGAAAGTAAAGGAAGACAGTACACCTACAGTAAATTTATATTTCATTGGTAATCACTCATTGTCTCCTGTAAATCACTCATCGTCTCCTGTAGAGTCCTTTTACTCAAATTATTTTAGTAATAATCTATTTGTTGTTGGTTTATTTACTGTATGCTCCTCTGTTGCATTTAATTTATCCAAAATGACATATCTGACATGTTTGGGATCTCTTAAGGGTAACTTAATATTGGATATTTTCTAAGTCAACATAATTGTTTACACTACTAACATTCCATCCTGATATATAAAATACTATAGAACAATAATAGAATAATATAGAATTTCATATCTTTTTTAACAAATTTCTCCATATAATTTAACATATGGAGCTCAGCTGATATTGTTGGCTAAAGGAACCAGTGATAATCCAATAGATCTATCTTTATCTATTAGATTAGGAATGACTTTCATTCCATGTTTAATGGGAAATTCATATTTACTTGTATTTGATACTTTAAAAAAGTAAAGCCTGACTAGAATTTTACCCTACTTATATTTAAAGAAGAAAGAACATTAAATTACACTCAAGTTTTTACACACATAAAAATAACATCTAATGTTATCACAGAATAGGGTATAATTACTATAATCAAAATAAAAAAAGCAAAAAGATTCTTCGAACAATAACTTGAAATGGATTTAACATTCTTATCATTAAATACCAATGGCTTAAATAATGGAAATAAAAGATCAGACTTACTAAAGTATTTAAATATAAATAAGGCACAAGTAGTATTTCTCCAGGAAACACATTTTAAGACAAAATGATAGCTTTATTTGGAACCCTAAGGACTATACAAGTCTTAGCTCAATCCTCCTACAGAACAAAGACAAAAGGAGCATCAATTCTCTGGAAGAAAAATATAATCACTCCAAAAGTTATTTATAAATATGAAGACAAAGAAGGTCTACTAGCATTTGTTATAATTAAATTTAATAACAGAATATGGACCTTAGCTAATCTATATTGGTTCTCAGGAATTGGAGCAGGAACGGTTAAAAAACACCTAGATTTTATTTCCAACAATTATAAAGGGCATCTTATACTGGGAGGAGACTTTAATTGCACCTTAGAAGCTTCTGAAACCACCAAGAAGTCTTTTCGCATAGCAACAATTTCAAAATCCTTAAAAAATGGATTGATTAATTTCATTTAATTGACACTTTTAAAGTAAAAGATGATAAAGCCTTATTATTTTCCCATACAGACCATAGATTTGGAACACAAACCAAAATGGACAAATTATTCGTAGTTCAAGATTTACAAACAAAACTCCTCAACTTCTCAATAGTTCCATGCCCCCTCTCAGATCATAACTCTCTGATAATGAAGCTCCAAATAAAGTTTAAACCTTTAATCCTCTCAACTAGAATTCCATCATATATCACGAAAATTAAAGAATTCAGACCCTGGATGTTGTCAGAACTACAATTATTTCTTGAAATTAATAATACAAAAGAAATCAGTAGAGCAGTTTGGGACTCATTAAAAGCGTATTTATTTGGTAAAGCCCTTAGCTGGTACAAAATCAAAGTTAGAGAGTGGGAGTCTGAATCACTAGACTTGCAAACCAGACTCTTGACAGCAACAGCTAAAAAAAATCAGAATTGTCCAGAAGTCAAAAAAGAAATAGAGGAATTAAATAAAAAAAATAATGAAATTCTAAACACGCAAAAATTGTCTAGCCTTGAAAAATTTTAAAATAAACTCATTAGCCACCTCCCCCAGATATCTACATAACTTATCTACAAGAATTAAAATACAATCTAAAGCAAATAACATTAGTAGTATATATCATGAAAAGAAAGGGAAAAAGTATCAGATATAGGAGATATCCTTGAAGCATTTCTGTTACATTATATGGAACACTTCAAAAAAGAAGATTTAGATTCCAACCAAATAAACTTGGATACAAACCTTATCAATATAAAAAAATTCACGAAAACTTAAAACTAGACCTACAAAAACCTATATCCTACAAAGAAATTGTTGGCAACATAAAAGAAAGTAAATCTAACAAAGCTCCAGGGATAGATGGTATAATTACAGAAATTTACAAACTCTTCCCTTCAACAGTAATCTCCTTTTTTCATAAAACTTTGCTAGAAGTCCAGTCCAGAAGCAAAAATACCACCCTTATGGAAATATTCTCTCATAACACCAATTCTAAAAGATAATAAACCATCAGACCTTTGCACCTCATAAAGGCCTATATCATTACTAAATAATGATTACAAAATATTCATGTCAATACTAGCTAACAGAATGAAAATCCCACTTTCGAAGACAATTAATAATGATCAACCTGGATTTTTATATAACAGGCACACACATGATAATATTAAAAGGATACTTACTCATAGATTATGTGAATAAAAAAGATAGAGAAACACTTGTAATTGGATTAGACATAGAAAAAGCCTTTGATTCCCTCAACTGGGAATATCTATTTAAAACTTTAGCATTATATGAAATTCATCCTCCCTTCATCTTATTACTAAAAAAACATATATATTAATAACTTAGCCTACATTAAATTAGGTCCTTTCACCTCAGAATCGATAACAAAAGGTACTGAACAAGGATGCCCCCTTTCTCTTATTTGCTTTGGCTATAGAAATACTTGAAGAAATAATACGCAATAATCCAAGAATAAAAGGAATAGACGTCTATGACCAGTACATATATATATATAAAATAATGCCTTTTGCTGATAATATTTTATTAACCCTATCAAACTCCAGAGAGTCATTAGGACAGCTAGAAGAAGTAATGGAAAATTTTATAAGATTTCAGGTCTACACTCTAATAGATCAAAATCAAAATTTCTATTTTTAATTAAGAAAAAAGAACTACAAGTTACAGATAAATCCATCATAGGAAAACAAGAACTTACACTAAATTATTTAGGAATAGTGTTATGCAAAAATATAAATGAAACAATATTAATAAATTATAAAAACATTTTTGAAACAAAAATATATATATAGAAAAGTGGAACAAAATTATATTAACTTTTGAAGGCAGACTGCAATTAATAAAAATGGTCTTATTGCCAAAAATACTATATGTAGCATTAGCAAAATAGTTAATTCCTGAAAGATGGATTCTTAAAGAAATAAGCTCATGTTTAATAAAATTTTTATGGTATCCCAAAAAGAATAGAGTTGCTCTAACTCATCACATCAGACCCTGGAAACAAGGAGGATTTAACTTCCCCGAAACAGAAACATATATAAAAGCATCTGTGCTTAAAACTACAATAGACTGGATAAACCCAAATTATTTTGCCAACTGGAAAGAATTAACAATGGCTATATTAACAAATGAATTTAATCTGTTAAAAAATGTTTAATAGTAGACAAATCAAACAAACCCTGGTACATACTATGCATAAGTATACAATAGAATATAAAAAAACCTTCTAAAACAACACTGATTAATCATTACATCAATTCCTTTAGAAAACTTATCAATGCAAACATAGATCTAAAACTTTGGTTTGACCTTTTAACCCCATTTACCATCACTAAGAACTTTCCTCACAAAATATATAGGGAAACAATAACCTCCTGGGAACAAAATGGATTCTTATGCTGGTTTCAATGAGTAAATAAATTAAATGTTTTAGCTATACATATGATAAAAACTGCTTACAATATTCCAACAGAAGACTGGTTAACCTTACAAAGCATTCTAATGTACACTCAAGATTTTTGCAGATTAATTAATAATTCCTCATTTAAAGATATTCCAAATCTAATAAGTTTTCTGTATGAATTTATATATAATAGTTGTGAAAAGAAAAATTCCATTTCAAATCTATATAAAGAGTTAATAACATATAAAACAATTCCCAAACCATCATATGGCAGTTCTTAACAAAAGGTCAGTCATTGCAGTTAACAGAAGAAATTAAAATGAACATATTACTATCAGTTAATTATACCTCTAACACAGTACTGGAAAATATTTAACTGGAAATACTTATATAGGAGCATTTTTAACACCAGATAGAATTAAAAAGATCAGTACTACTACAAATGTTTTTTGCTGGAGGTGTGAAAAGTCAAATAGAGCAGACTGGATTCATATTTTTTATGAATGTAATAAAATTAAATCATATTGGAATGGAATCAATCATTTTTACACGCTTTATTTAATGAATCCTTTACCTTAACTAAAGCATTGATAATTCTAAATGTAAATGAAGGTCCCTACCTGAATAAGACAAATATATATTTGTTATGGACAATACTTGCTATATCTAGGAAATGCGTAACCAGAAGGTGGAATTCAAATACACCCCCGACCTTGGAAGAATTCTACACTTTACTTAAGACAACTGCATTGATGGAAATAAAAATAAAACAACTACGAGTCTATCCCAGGCCATTGGTAAATAATCCTTGGAAGAAAGGTATATCTTTGTTGGACACTCTGTAATAATCAGTATTGTATCTCTGATAACTGATCTGTTAATTCTATATTTAATAACAGTGTATATAATTGAAAGTCAGGCTATTGTAAATATTGTATATAGTTGCTTAAAATATTTAAAAATATTATGCAAATGTTATTTTAATTGAAAATAAAAAATATTTGAGAAAAAAAAAAGGTATGACAAAGACTAGAAGAACAATACCTAATCTGCTTTAACAAAAGCAGTTAAAAACAGTAGAACCTTCATCCCTTGTACAGTAAGTTTACACCCAAGCAAGGGAAAATAATATAAATTAGGAAGAGTGTTTGCTTGTACAATAATTACACATCCAAGCAAAGGGAAAATTAAACAGGAAGTTATCTGCTAATGAAGCCAAGTCACTATATACAAGTGAATTCAGTAGGAAAGACCTGTAGGCAAAAAAACGAACATGGTGTACCTGCATCCAGTGTCCCAATGGCTGGATAAAGTGCCACATTTCTTCTTCTTCTTTGTTGGAATGCAACTACTAATTCTGGAAGGGTTTGGTGATGGGTCCATTTCCCTAGATCCTCAAAGAAGCAAAAAATATGTAGTTACCATGATAACTGACCTTTAACAGTAGGTCTACAGCAACAGTAATGCTAACAGGCCCTAGGACTGCTCAGAAAATAAAACTTTACACAGCCTAAGCACCATCTTTTTATCCCATAATTTACAGTGATGCAAACCTTTATAGATCTCTGTTGTGATGCACAAAAAGTCATCTAAGATGAGAAAGGATAGCAGAGATCAACTACACCTAAGATGGAGAAAGATAGGAGAGCATGGTACAGAGAATGGACCATCTGTTACAAAAGTCGTTTGCTTAACTTACTGTATGAGTTTAGAAGATGTCCATCCTCCATCACTGCAAAACAAAGTATCAAGCAAATCCTACTAGGCAGATTTCCCTCCGAGAAAATTCCCTAAATAAAAATGGCCGCAAAGGAAGACCTAGACCTGGAAATCACATCAACAGCACTTAACAATGCTGTTAAGAAAAGACCAAAGAGATGTTGCACCGATATTTTCCAGAAGAATATTCAGGAAAAGCCTCTTGATAATAGCAACTGCCCCAGCTGAAAGAGCTTTTGGTACTCTACAGGAAGGCTTTATGTTTATTATAACAAAAATGTATGCATTACGACCAGAAAGCCACCTGGCTAAGACAAGTTTACCATTGTTTTTGACCAAGCTTCCTTTTAGAAGGAGAAACAAATAACCATCTCTGTGGACAGATTTTGTCCTCTCAGCAAAAAACCTCAGCTGACAATGTACATCCATACAATGGAGTACATGCTGTCCCTAGTTACAATACTGTGGAAAACATAGTAAAATGAGCTGACTGTTTCAGTTTAGAGTATGTTGTCACTTTAGATACGAGACAGTAACTAGAATGGAGAGTAACCCTATTCTTATGAAATACCAGGTAGGGGGGGTCAACAGAAAGTGCATGCATTTCAGAAACTCTTTTAGCAAATGTAATTGCCACTAGAAATACTGTTTTCCAAGACAAGTACTACAAATTAGATATTTGTATCTTCACAGACAGTTTTACTCCTGCAGCCATTTTTATAAATATTGTCAGGACACCATATATATATATATATATATTTGTGGAGGGTGTCAACACAGTAAATGTACGCAAAAGTGACTTAATGGTTATTTATTTCTGTCATTGTGACGAGGGTGATTGTGAATTCTAGCAGCAAGACAGAATACATGACTGTCATCATTACTTCACACATCAGATTTGACTGCAAAACTGGGACAGTCAATATGCGAAAGGAAATGATAGAGAAATGATCACTGGTATAGCATGTTTTGTGTGTGTGTGTGTGTGTGTGTGTGTGTGTGTGTGTGTGTGTGCATGCATATGCTTATGAAATTACTGTGGCTATTCTTTCATTTTCTTCACACGCAAACAGTGCAGTGCACAGAAGGTAGCTGTTTTTTGGTGGGGTCATTCTGTGTGTGAAAGCACACATCAGCTATTTGATTACTGTTAAATGATCACTGATATGCTTTGTTGGGGTGGGGTGTGAATAGTCTGTGTAAGTGGCTATGATCAACAAGATGAAACACATCACTGTGACCATTATCTCTTTCACATTCTTCACAACCAGTCATCAGAATTGTACAAAGTAATATGTGTAAATCTGGGGTCCCAAAAGAAATGAGGACTTCAGAGCAAAAGAGAGGATACTGATAAATGTAGCCAGAGGGATTATGGAAGCTGGAGCAGAAGTCTTATATGGACAGGTTTATGGAATTCAAACTTTTTAATGCAGAAACTAGAAAAAAATGCAAAACATATTATTAGCTTTGAAGACAGTAAATGGGATTGTGAGGGATATTCTTAATAAGGAAAGATATGACCAGGACTAAACAGAATCTAATGCAAACCATGGGTGTCACATTTCAGTGTAGAGAAGAGGTAATATATTTTTTTCATAAACAGAGTGGTGAACACACAAGCAAAGTTGCAAGAAGTTATGGCAAACTAACAAGGAAGGGGAAGAAGCTGTAGGATGTTAGATACAGTAGGTGTGATATTGTCATCTGCTGAAAGACTTACTGTAACACAAGTAATGCAAAATTCCATGCTGAAATAGTAAAGGATTTCTACATGTGGACAATAACTGGTTGACTCATTCTCCTGATCACAAATCCCAAAAGTTACATATTCCCAACTCCATTTCCTATTCATTCAGTTCACTGTGAAACTGCAGACTATATGATTGTTTCACTTTCCACTGCAGATGTGTGACTGTGGAACTAATAAAGTTAATTAAAAGGGTGGAAGTTAAAGCTCCCACAGGCAGAGGGGCAGGAGGCTTTTCCTCCTACAAAAAAGATGAAGATGCTTGTTATGTTTGAATTTATTTAGGTTTAGCCACCTGGTTTTTGATTGCTATGAATCAATAGGCTTGCATTTGGTGAATCTGGAGTCAACTTCCTGTAGCAGATCTATTACTAACACCTGCATGCCAAAGTACTTCATTGCACTGTTTAGTTAAGAAAGACAATGGAGATGAAAGCAAAATTGTACTTAAGGGTTTAAATGCAAAATATTGTATATAACAACGCACAAACAGTAACAGCATAATAGAATAACCTCTAGATGGTAAATATTTAAAGAAAATTTTCAGCAAAATTTAAAGTTTATAAAAAGAATGAGAAAATCAGCAAACAGAATGCACATAATAAAATTCAAAAATAAACATTTACTCTGAGCAAATATCACCAAATCTGTATGAGCAATTAAACTGTTATCTAAATAATAAGTTCCTAAAAATCCAATCAAACCTAATTAAGAAAATGTGGACAGTTTCTACTGCTATGGAAAGCTTGCAGAATGAGAAGAACAACTTGTATTTAGCCCAGGTAATTTCAAAGAAAAACTAAGAATGAAAGAAGTAACTTCCCCCTTGCACTAAATATTGATCAAACCAGTTACTGAGTATAACTTCCCCTTTGGTATGTATCTCACTAAACCTATCAAACAATTAGAAAGACCCCAGAGGATCATAACCAAAATATCACAGGCCTAAAGTTCTTGAGTAACCAACTGACCCTTGAAGCTGCATCTCTTTATTCAGTGTCTTACAGACTTCTGAAGGGAGATTTTTGTCTCACTTACTGCATTGAGATCCAACTGTCCTGGACATCCCATTTCTCCGTAAGCTCAATATCTCCACCAGTATTAGAATCGGGGACCTGTCTCTTCATCATTCCCACTAAATCATTCCACATTGTTCAGAATGTGTTTCTTGAGTGTGATATTGGAAAAGATGTCCATTTACCCAATGTACAAAGTGACAGGTTCAAACAAACCCATAAATCCAATGAGAAGCCCAGGCTAAAAAAAAAAAAACTGCTGCCTATACATTTCAGTGTAATAAAATCTTGATTGGTTTATCACATACTGCCAATTAAGAACATTGAAAACTTACAGCAAAACTCATTAGTCCAGCATGTGGAAATCTAATCCAGCTAAGCTACTTAAAAACAGCCCCTAAAATGCCACAAAATAAAAATAGCACAATATGCACTGATGCTTACAAAAAACATTGATGTGCCCACACTATAAGAATCTTTCACATGTATTATACTTATATAATCACACATAAAGCAATGCTGCAAATAACTATTTTTTTAAAGTCTTTAAAACATGAAACTGCCACAAAAATGGCTCTTGTTCATGCTATTATTAAAAACGTTGTTTATATATATATATATATATATATATATATATATACATATATATATATATATATATATATATATATATACATACATACATACACACACACACACACACACACACACACACACACACACACACACACACACACACACACACACACACAGCCAACCATGTCCCTAGACTCATGTCCCTAGACTCACTCCACATTCCTAAGCACCCTGGAATCTATCAAGGTCCAACCCAATACTCTCATACTAGGAGACTTGCAACTTCCCCTCCATCAACAGGGAGAACTACTCAGCACCACTACACTGGCCCAATGCTTCCCGGAATTAATCAATTCCAATACCCTGGACCAGCTCATTCTGACCCCCACTAGAGGAAGCAACATCCTTGACGTGGTTATTACTAACATGGGCAACCGTTGCTCCACACCACTAGGCAATTTTTCCCTGGTCAGATATGACCATAAACTAAACTAATCAACATGGAAATCCAAATCTCACCCATACCCCCTGCAAAGGTAACCACCTTGAAAAACTTCTCCAAAGCTGACTTTGGGCTCCTAAAAAACAGAGGTGGCTAACTTCACAGCACCCATGCCAATGGAAAATAGCTCAATGACTGCCAAACCATACACCAATGCAATATACGAACATGTTCCAAATGCATGGAACTAGCCATATCCCAACAGAACCAAGACACTCTCCTCCAAACAAAGGAAGCCAATCTGGTGGTCCCCTGCTAGTAATAAAAACTCTACTACAGAAGGAAGAAACTGTTGCAGAAAAAGGTGAAATCCCAAGACTGGAAAAACTCCCTTATTATCCTCAACAAAAAGTTGAGATCCCTCATCAAATCCTCTAAAGCCAGCTATGAAGGCAGAATTGTGGCAGACACTAAAAACAATCACACAGACTTCTACAGTTATATCACGAACCTCCACAGCAATACCCAGATTTGCGTTGATTTACTGCACAATGGTACCTCCTATACTGAGCCAACAGATATTTCCAACATGCTGGCCGACAGATTCAGTACCAACTTTGCCCCCCCCCCCCCCAAAGGACCAATCGCAATACCAGAAGAATGCCGGGCACCCAGTATTACTGCAGCACAGGTTAAAGCTGCATTGTCCAAGGCCAAGAATACAGCTTCCATGGGACCTGATAATATCCCTGGCTGTGTTCTACATGAACTACAGAGTGAAGTGGCGCCACATCTGTGCGCCCTGTTTAGTCACAGCCTCACCTCAGGCTTTGTCCCTACCGAATGGCGCATTGCTACAGTCGTCCCTCTCCGTAAAGGAGGAGGAACTACAGACCCTGGCTGCCTGCTCCACCTGGTTGACTCCTTTGAGTCAGTCACCAGGGCTGTGGATGAAGGTAAGGCAGTGCATACAGCCTACCTCGATCTGGCCAAGGCCTGATACCATTCCTCACTCAGGAATTACTGATAAACTCAACAAACTAGGCATCAACCCCTGTATCACTAGGTGGATTGCAAATTGGCTCACACATAGAACACACAGTGTGTAAGTAGTAGACTCCCAAGTCAGACTGTCCACCAGTCACGAGTGGAGTCCCACAGGGATCGGCCCTGGGTCCTTTCCTGTTCGGCATCTACTTCGCAGAAGTCCAGGCCAACACAAAGAGACTCTGTCTGACCAAGTTTGCAGATTACTGCAAGCTGGGAGCCATTATTAACTCCCCAAGTGAAGCAGACATCCTACAGAAAGGCCTCACTGAGACCAATGACTGGTGTCAAAACCATAGGTTCATAGGTTGGTACTAGGCTATCAGCCCTAGGGCCTATACAAGCCTAGCCATAACAATTCCCTGGATATTTCTTCCCATAATATTTACTTCCCTAGACCCCTGTCTAGCAGGGTGACTGACGTGATCCCCGAGGTGAATGGCCTTAAGCTTAATGCCAAAAAATGTGTGGTCATCCCCTTTGTTAAAAGCTCAGTTCCCACTAATTACCACATCACTGGGAGCCCACTGAACACAAGGCGTTATAAGAGATCTGGAGACGCAGGTTGACAGTAACCTTTCCTTCAACCAAAACATTGCCACTGTGGTCAGAAAGTCCTTCTGTGTGGCACATCTCATTAACAAGGGTTTTGCATCCAGGAAGAAAGAGATCATAGTCTATCTCTACTCTTCCCTCATTAGACCAGTCATTGAGTATAATGCCCCATTTGGCATGTACCTCACTAGACACCTGCAACAGCTGGAGGCCACTGAAGTACCTCACGAAGATGATCCTAGGCATTAAACTCATGTTCTACACAGACAGACTCAAAAGACTCCAGCTACTCTCAGTCTCATATCGCCTACTTAGAGGCGATTATTACTTGACTTACAAAGCCATGTCTGACTCAGCTCTGTTAGAAATGCTACATCTAAAGAAATCCCAATCCCTCCGCACCACACACTCCAGAGACCTCAACCTCATTACCACAATCAACAGAATATGCTGGAGGGGCAGGTTCCTCACACAGAGACTGCCCATGCTCTGGAATAGACTTCCCATACATGTCAAGAAGAGCACCTTGCTGTGCCTCTTCAAGAGAAATCTTGATGAGTGGATGGGTAATAGAAAGTTCACCCTGGGGATCACTCCAGTGGCTGTACTTGATAGAGACACTGGGAACTAACGTCGGGCGACATGATGCCAGGGCACTTCTATGGGCTAGGCTTGTAAAGGCTCCAGAGCCATTAGCCTACTACACACCTACGAATCTATGTAAATATGCACACATATGCAAACACACAAAGATATAAATATATACTTATTTACACACACACAAATGTATATTTATTTATATATGGGGGCACACACAAATATATATTTATTTACACACACATTTATGTACACATACATATACATATATATATATATATATATATATATATATATATATATATACACACACACACACACACACACACACACACACACACACACACACACACACACACACACACACACACACACACACACTTGCCCTATATGCCTTTCCACCATTTCCCTGATTACAAATTTCATTTAGAAAGTGACTTTTAAAGTCAGAGTCCCAATAGCTCTGTTTATGCCCAACAAAAATTGTTTCCTCCATTATGGCATCTTCTGGCGAGATCTCTATATCTGAAGACATCGAGAAATCCAGACATCCAGAAATCCTTCTGTGTCATTTGTTCTTTTCCAGACAATACGTTACTTTCACCTGATCATTTGTTTCATTTTGGTAATGGCAAGGGATACTTTTTAAACTACCGGGATTGTCCATATTATTTCCACTGCCCAGGGAAGCACTTCTAGAAAAACCTACAGAGATACTTGGTTTAATTTCACAGTTTGGATTCTGCTAGGGATATAGAGCTATTAATGCCAAAAAAAAACCTGGAAAAATGAGCTTGAAGAAAACGCAATCAGTTGAAGTAGCACTAAAAGAAAAAGTAATCAAAGAACAAACAAACTGGGACCAAAGTTTAAGCTAAGCACTTTCCTTCAAATTTAATCGTGAACTTCAGAGCTAAAAACAAAATGGAGGCCATCCCTTAAATACATCACTGGTCACATGACATGATTTAAACAGCCAAAGTAGTTTGAGTGATATCAACCAAATAAAATGTTTAAGAACTGTATAGGTTGATAAAAGTAATGAATCCACATTTAATAAAAACAGCAAATAAATAAAATATTTATAAATCTAAAGACTATTACCTGAATTTAAGCAAATACTGATGTTCTCATTTAAACCTGCTAATTTGTCAGCCTGTAAAACTATCTGACAGTTTAATTCCCTCACCACTCAGAGGCAATTAATATCTCCACAAGAAGGACTGAATGTAACATAATTGCTAGATTACGAATTTTCATTTTAAAAGAGTTATTAGACATTGGACAGGCTAGAGAGTAAAACAAATGGTGTTTCATTTATGTATAACAGACAGTTAAGCAGAAAGAAAAATAACCTTGCTGGCCTAGCATGGAAGACTGTTTATTAAAGAGAAAAAGATAACCATAAAGTGTGCAGACAGTTCTTTTCTCAAGGAAAAGATCAGCTACAGAATGTTCCTTAATGAAGCACAGACAAAGCCTGAGACCAAGGTTAAAAAAAGTAAATAAAGGAATAGAATATGCTGTGTTCAGGATAGCAAGGCAGTTAAGGTTAGTAAGTTTGTTTGACCTGTTAAGTTACTTCAGAGAAGATGACAAACACTCGAGCCTGAACACAGAAAACAGGTCATCTAGACACTATGTTAGTTTATGTTGTTCATGACAATCAGAATGATATTCAGCAGTTTGAATTATCAGTACTGTTAATGAAGACAGTATTCAGATATTGTAAACATTTAATAAAACCTTATTAAATGAACTACAGTGTTTGGGGAATTCATTCTGAATGCACAAGACTTGGTCCATAAGGGAGAGACCATCACCTATTCAGCACCACCCTTTCAGTAAAGGAATCGCTCATTTTCAGACCTGGGTACACTACGTGTGTTCTACAGAAATCTACAAAATAGCAGTGTTTCGTTCAACTTCCATGTGTTCCACACTATAAAATAACACTGTTTTCATTAAAGTGCAGCACACCGTGTTGCGTTCAAACTTCAACAAAAACAGCTGCAGTAAGTAATTTTTTCCAAGTACACTTTTATGGCAATCACTTCAAAGTTTCATTAACAGTTTTAAAGTGACAGCAACTGTTTCATAACAGACTTTAGCAGCATACCAGTGTTTTTTTTCCCATAAATAAAGCTGTAAACTCTATACAGAATAAGCTACAAATTATGGCATGACAGTTTCTCATTAAAACAGCATTAAACTGCACAGCACCAGTATTTACTTCAGAAAAGCCTCACACAACTTCAGCAGACCACTATTATCAAAGCAGTGTTCCTTCAAAACATAAAAAAAATATCTCCACAGACTTTCATGTTTCTAGAGCAATGTCAAAGTCAAATAGCAACTAAAAGGTTAATAAGCTACAGACAATGGCTCACATTTCTTCCAAGCCACAAAGTTATGTTAAGACTTTATATGCACCTTTTAGTTAACAGTTCAACAAAGTTTGTTACTTAATTAACGTTTTTTTGCATGCAAAGATGTCAAGTAATACTGCTACAGTAAAAATGTAGATTTTTGGTTTAAGTTTAAAAATGTTCTCTTAAAGGTTGTTAGTTCAAAAATTTTAAATATGTCTAAAACACAAAAGGTTTAATAACTCAGAAGTCAGTATGGTCCCCAGTTTAAATGTACATGCTTCAGCACATGCAATTCAACATAATAATTTCAGTTGTAGTAAAGTATCATGTACAAATGTTTAGAATATAATCTGTATATACAGAAGTATGTTGCAGTATTACAAATGTAAATACAGTCTAAATACATAACACACAATAAATGTCTCAAGTTCACATTGCACTAAACAGAGATAAATAAATTCAAAGAGCAAATTTTGTAACTAAAAAACAGACTTCAGTGTCAAGTAAAAGAATACATTCTATAGCCATCTGTAAATATCAGATGAGTGAGACAGTGGGTGGAGTTTTACTCAGTATGTTAAAATCTAAGGGTCACGAGACAAAGGTAAAAAAGTTCAACAGTTAAAACTGATTGTATATAGGGGCAAAAATACACAGGTCTTACATCTTACATTATTATTTTGATTTTCATTTAAAATAAGTTCAGAAACTTGATACAACTACCAAGTTAAATGCAATCGTTACAGCCAAGACCTGAGAAAAAGCTGTCCATTTAGTGGTAAGACAAACAGATTTTGGCAAGCATCAGATGCCAGTAATAAAATGTTTCCTGTAAATACTGATATTGCAGGAGCAAAACAGACTTCACCAGTCCCATCAGTTACATTTTTTATGTATGTAAAAAACAGTATCCTAAATACTGGACATAAAAACAAAAGTATGTACTTAGGTCCAGTTATTTCCAATAAAGCTAAACAGGTTGCCGATTTAAATATTGTTAGCTTTTCAAATACAAAGCAGCCCATTATGGTTAATGACTGGGAAAATTACGCAAGTAATGTACAAAGTTCAAGCCCAAAGAATAATTAGCTCAGGTTAATGTTGTCAGTGGCATACCAGATTTTCAAAATATGTATACAGATTATTGTGAAGATATGTGAAGGCTGCCAGAAAAGCTAGAAATAATTTTGTAGATAATTCTGTCATTTGTAAATATTAATATAAGCCACAAGCTTTTTCTCATAAATGGAAGAAAATGGTGTTAAACGCTGAACGTCAAAAATGTAACAGTGCACTCTGCTGGAAGAAAGCTGATAAGGGAAGCCTTGAATGACCGTTTGATCTCAAATCTGGAGCCGTGGTGTCTGAATCAGAAGATTCTATTGTTTTGAGACCAAAGTTAATTGCTAGATTTTACATATATTATGTCTTTAATTACTGTGGTTTCCTGACCAGGTGCAAGATCAAAGCTATGTTAAACTCCAAGTTTCTGTTAGCTTGGGAAATCAGAAAATGGTTAAAAATGATGTAATCTAAGAGTCAGCAGGATGTATTGTCAATTTAAAGGCCTTTTTTCAGAGACAGGGAGCATTTTGGATTTTATCTAAAGCTGACAACTCACCAGTACTCTGCGTTGCTCTATATGTAAGTTTATTTAGAATTGTGATTGCTCCTAGATGTTATTGTTGTTGTCTTTTGGCTTTTCCCGATTAGGGGTCGCCACAGCAGAACTCCGGTCCACTAATGATTGGCAGTAGATTTTCACGAACGCCGAGGTGACAGCTCGGTGTTCAACCGTAAGTTTAGTCTAGCTGTTTTTCTGTATCGATGTTAGAACTATTTTGCTGCATTATTTTAAGCATTTTCCTGTGATCTCTGAACTCTTGACTAGCACTGTGTAGTAAGAAGTATTACCTTGTGTTTTTATTATTTATTATTAAATATTTTTAAACCTTTCATCTGTGGTTTTGTGTAGAGATAATTTAAGTTCTAGAGTACATTGCATGTATGTAGTGATACTGTACAAAACCACTCCAATAGTCCTGATGCTCAGTCGCACTTACTATATGGATAGTAATATTGCACAGTAATAATTGGACACCCTTTAGTAAGGGCCTTATTAGTAGATAATATTAGTGGTTGGTGGCAGTGATTTTTACCTTATAGCCTGGCAGAGAAGGGGGCATAGCTGGAGAACCTGTGTTCAGCCTTCCTCAGGAGTGTCTGTGTTTGTATATAACTCATATCTCAAAGTGTGTGTGTCAGCTACTTGGGCAGGGACACGAAGCACTGGTTGGACAGAGAGGGTGCTGGAGGTTTTAGCTTGACTACTAGGCTGAGATCTGGACACTATAGCTGGGCCAGTGGGGAGTCTTACTGGGGACCTGGTGAGCAAGAGAGAAACCAGCCCCGGACTGAATGTGATCTCTGTGTGCTCTTAAGGGAAATTGTACTTTACTGTGGGTGTATTTGTTGTCCTTCCTAATGTGAACCCCCCCTCACTGGTGTTAGTGGTGAGGACTGAGGCTCCTTGATTGCTGGCCAGTACACGGGCGTCACAGTTATGACAGTTCAGCACCAAATCATCTGGTGTATTTGACTTTATTCCAGGTTAAAGAGGACAGCAGACCATACATTTCATTACTCATTACATTTTGCACGCTATCAGGGTTTAAAAGGTCAAAGGCAATTGCAGTCAGTAGCAAGGCCTTGGAGTTTGGATTTTAAAGCCAATCAGCCTGGAAAGAGAATAACAGCAGCATTTTTGTTACATTCCCAGTGTGACAGTACCATTTTAAGAAATTACATTAAGGCAAACTGAAGTGTTGTCTTAAAATTTAATGTAAAAAATCAGTTTGTCTACAGACTTGCAAGAGCTTGTTAGCAGCAAAAGTTTATTTCATGCAGAAAAAAATGTATGTTTATTTGCATGGAGGAAAATGTAAATAAAGTCAGCACAGAGCACAGCAAGCAATGCTGCCAGTCTATAGTTGTTAAAGCTGCATTTCACGCAAAAAATGTAAATAAAGTCAGGGCAATAAGCAATGATATCAATTTAAAAATGCAAATGTTATTTTAAGGACATGATACTAAATACAATCACAGGAAATGAAAAGAAGAGGTTTAAAAGGCCTAAACATAAAGAGTACACTTCAACATTAAAGCAGGCCTTCCTTTACTTCATCAGTGACTGGAACAATGCAGGGAAAATGTTGGTGTGTTTCAGTTATTGCTTCAATGTTTGTTTAAAGTTAAAGCAATCATGTATGTATTTATGTTTCAGGTTCATGAGAATTGTATAGCAGTAGTAGTTTTCAGTCTGTGTCCAGA
This sequence comes from Protopterus annectens, assembly GCF_019279795.1. Taxonomy (NCBI): domain Eukaryota; kingdom Metazoa; phylum Chordata; order Ceratodontiformes; family Protopteridae; genus Protopterus; species Protopterus annectens. Next base: position 1,191,663,439 of record NC_056731.1, on the reverse strand, counting down.
TAAACTTCATTTTTTTGTGTTCAGTAACACCATCAAAATGTTCTCGTTTCAGACAACATGTACCAGTTTCAGTTATGCTTTTGTCTGTGTTTAGTTAACATTGACAAAAGATATTCTTTTGGTTTTGTTAGTTTCCAGAATATACACAGCTATTTTTAAATGTTCAGTAGATGCTACTGTAAATATCAGTCAAGTTTGAAAATATGACATTTATATTCAGTTATGTGTTCAGTATAGTACATTTCAGTCAAATCTTACTTCACATTATTCAGTTATTAGTTAAGGGTAAAGTAATAGAATTATTTTACAGGCTTATTTAAATAATGGGTAACAATAGTTATTCAATGCACTCAAGGCATAACAGGGCAGGCTTAATTTGTTAAGTAGTTTACAGATTACAGTGCATGTTTACAGACTGCAGTGCACTTTACATTGGTCAGAAGGACACTAACAGACAATGCAAAGATATACACTTATACAGAAATTATAGGTTTTAGTAAACTATTATAGCACATAAATATTTATAAAAGTCAGAAGAAGTAAGCAGCATTAAATAAAATGTATAGACATAAGGTAACATAAAATATGGTAATTGTGCTTCAAGACAACTTATAAAGTTACATTTTTAGTGCAGATTTCCATTAGTCTTCAGAAAATAGCCATCATGCCTGATAGTGATAGGCTATACAATATGTGGCAAAAAAAAGCTGCCAAGGAGGGGATTTCCACTATATCTAATGCAGTAAAAGAAAATTAAGGTAAAAGGTATATGTGAGCCAAGTAGGCTCAATGGTTGAGGCAAATCTGGCAAAAATCCAAAACATGCAGAAAAATGCTGATAAAAGGGCACAATGCAAAGTTGCCAGTCCAGTCCCATGAGCAAGGCTGTAAGCAAGTAAGGTAGTTAGCAGCTAATAAAGTACAACAATCAGCTAGTAAGTTATGTGGGTTTTCAGGAATTTTGGCCTATCAAAGTATAAGTTTTAAAAAACCCTCGGTTGCAGAGAGTGCAGTTTCAGTTCCTATCTCTAGCTATATTATATATATATATATATATATATATATATATATATAAAAAGAGAGAGAGAGATGTGATCTATATATATATCTAGATATATACATACATATATGATGTATATCTATATCTAAATATATATATTTAGATACAGATATCGATCTATATACATCTATATCTCAATATCTATCTACATCTCTATATCTTTATCTCGATATCTATCTCTCTCTCTATATATATATATATATATATATATATATATATATATATATATATATATATATATATATATGTGTGTGCGTGTGTGACGCCTGTGCCCTGGCCCAGCAATCAAGGAGCCTCAATCCTCACCACTATCACCAGAGAGGGCGTCTCATATGTGAGGAAAGGATAACAAATACACACAGTAAAAGGCAATTTCCCTTAAGAGCACATAAAGATCACAGATAGTCCGGGGCTGGTTTCTCCCTTGCTCCCCAAGTGCCCAATAAGACTCCCCACTGGTACAGCTATAGGGTCCAGATCTCAGCCTAGTGGGCAAGCTAAAATCTCCAGAACCCTCTCTGCCCAACCAGTGCTTTGTGTCCCTGCCCAAGTAGCTGACACACACACTTTGAGATAAGAGTTTACACAACCACACAGACACTTCTGGGGAAGGCTGGCACAAGTTCTTCAGCAGTGCTCCTTTTACCCAGACTATATGGTAGTTCCAGCTGCCACCACCCACTAATAATTATCAGCTACTCAAAGGCCCTTAAAAGGGTGTCCAATTATTACTGTGCAATAGTATTATCCAATTGGTAGATGTGACTAAACAGTCAAAGCTTATTTGGAGTGACCTGGACAGTAAACTCTATAAATATGCAATGTACTCTAGAGCTTAAACTATCTCTACACAAAACAGCCACAATTACAAGGTTTTAAAATATTTAATAATAAATAATTAAAACCACAAGACAATACTTTCTACTACACAGTGCTAGTCAAAATAGTTCAGAGATCACACAAAAATACTTAAAATAAATCAGTTGTACAGTTCTGACATCACAGAAAAACACAGTCTAATATTTCTAGCTATCTACAGGAAAACACACTTCTAGAATAACTTACTTACATAGAGCAACAGGCAGTGTTGTGAGTTGGATAGTCAGTCAAGAATACTTAAAAATCTCTGGTTCTCACCGTTTAAATTGTCACACTTTCCTGGTGTTCCCAGGCTGACAGAAACTGCATTTACATTCTTGTCCTCCCCGCGGTCGAGTGGCGTTCGAAAGACATGTGTGAATGGGCATGCCTTCGTTGAAGGTTGGGCGTTGAGCTGGCACCTCGGCATCATAAAAATCTACTGCCAATCATTAGTGGACCGGAGTTCCGCTGTGGTGACCCCTAACTGGGAAAAGCCGAAAGAAAAAGAACACTTAGAGCAATAAAGGACATTCTACATGTAAATTCTGGTCATTAACTTTAGCCTTAAAACAGGCAGGAAGTCTTCATCTAGTCAGACTGGAGCCGACTTATAAACATCAAAGGCACTCATGAAATAATTTTAATTTCAAAGGACCAACAAGAAAACAGCAGAGGGCAATGTTGCCACATTGTTTTAAGTTCAACATTTCACAGTATTTACAAATGATAGAATTATGTACCACATTCTATTTGACTAGGCTGGCAGCCTTTACAAAATATATATATATATATATATATATATATATATATATATATACACACACACACACACATACACACACACACAAACTTTTATATATATATATATATATATATATATATATATATATATACACACATATACATACACACATATACACACACCCACACATATAAATGTATATGTCAAACAATAAACAAAAAAAGCAGGAATATGGCTATTAAAGGTAAGTGCTGCTCTAAAAATAGCCAACAACAAATGCAAAGTAGCAAAGCTACCATGGTGTAAAGCATAAAAGGTAATACTTAAGTTAAAAGTCCATCATAATAAAAGTAAAAAGATGAGCACTTTCAGATATATTGATCAAATTCACTGACTGTTAGTCAGAATTTCTTTAAAAGAATTCATCACCAAGCATAGACAGTGACTCAGTCTATGCCTTCTCATAGAGAACTTCAGAGGAAGACATACATTGCAAGCTGACAACCCCCCCCCCCCAAATGAAGACTTAATAGATGTATTTTTTGCTGGTTTTATAGATTTGTGTGTGTGAGAGAGTATATATATATATATATATATATATATATATATATATATATATATATATATACACACAAATAATGAAACACCAGTAACCCAAGAAACAATACAAAACAACTTCCTGAAGGATGAGGAAACTGAATGAAAGCGCTCCCCCAACTACTGTTTTTGTTGTGTACATTTGGCTTTCATAATTTGGTACTTTATAATATTGATTTCTTATGGCGTGGATATTTTTGGTTGGGTAGTGGTGACCATATTAAACATACTTCAATCTACACGTGTGGCTTCATTGCTGTTATATCTGACTGTTGGCTGCCAATGTCATGCAAGTATTGTGTGAATGTAAATTTTATATAATTTTGGCCAATGCCATGCAAGTATTCTGTGTGCAACAGTGATTTTATATACTAATTCCAATGGAACTGTGAGTGTAAATTTTATATTTACACATCAGTCAGTCATACCACATATAGCATGACAAACCTGCAAATGTGGCATATGGAATTGTCATTTTTAATTTTATATAATGTAATGCGGCCTATGGATCTGTGAATTTATATTATAATAAAAATTATAGTCATTCATTACAAATGCGGTGTACCACATATAGACTAAATATTCATTACGACTCCAGGCACATCGGATGAATATTCAATATTTCCGAATGACGCAAAATGCAACAGGTGGGGTTTGGTCAGTGCTTGCTACTGGGCATCTGGCAAGCCAGTACACTACAATATCACCATTAACTATTAGGGTTACCATCTGTCTCACTTTGCGAAGTAAAGTCCCTCTTTGGGCAGTTGTGTCCTGTAACAAAATTGAAAAAATTGCAAATGCCCTGAGATTTAAGGACAACATTATTTCCTTTAAGTAATAATTGCATAAAACAATTATTCTATATCTGAAACATCTAAATGTTATAAGAAACAGAATAAGCAACTAAACACTACAAAAATAAGCTTTTATTTAGGCAAAAAAGTGTGGTTCTGTCCTTGGTACTGCCTGTAGTTATGTTTCGCCCTGCAAAATCTGATGTTTGTACAAAAATGTCCCACTTTGGGCATTTGACCTGGAATGGTAAATCGGCGTTCTCCTGATGTCCGCCTTTTCTTCTAGGTTATATGGGTTTCGAGTTAGTTGTATGTAGGTTTACTGAAGTAGACCCCCCCCCCCCATACATACACACACATATAAGCAAACCAAAACCTTGCTGGTTTTGTATTAGATTAGAACATTACCCCACCAGATGCGCAGTAGCAAGGACCGCCCAAAACCCCGCCCACTACTCAGAGCATTACGCTTAAACTGCTTTGAATAAACATCGGAATTTGTAAACTGAATATACAAAGCATTGCAATTATTTCAATAAAACCCTTATTTCCTGGTACCAGGATTGTGACATGACAGCAGTCCAATTTTCAGTGATCAAAAGCTTTGATATATTATATTACCTATTCAAGCAAAAACAGAAAATGCTGCATTTATAAAAAGCAGTACAGTATTACACTTAAAATTACAATTCTTTAAAGGGTGAGGGGGTGCTAACGCATAATATGCTGCATTTATACAAACTATTACCTGGACTTAAAATTACAGTTCTGTAAAGGCGCGGGGTGCTACCTTTCTGGGAGGTCTTTCTTATTGCATTTATTTAATGTATTTATTGTCCCACTGCCTCAGATTACTTACTTGTTGCTTTATCTCCATAAATATGTTTACAGAAAGGTGGGGGTGCAGGGGGGGGGGGCGTAGCTCCCTGCTAACGCAATTACTGCGCAAAATTATAGTAAACAAAGACGGGGAGGTTGCAGGGGTTATGGTTCGGGTTTTGGCGTTTCTTGAAGTAATTCACTGTTGCAGTTAATTGAAAATAGTGTTTATTTTTTTCATCCTCCGCAGAAACCTTGGTGGGGGTAATGCTTCAATATCAAGCCTTGTTTCATACCAACTGTATATTAGGAATTACATTTGCAAAGTGTGCCACTGTAAATTACTTCAGGTTCCTCGTGTGTGCAACAATGAATATTCACCATATAATTGGATAATCTGCAAGGTTTGTCACTTAGCCGTGTTTTCCACAGAACGTCGCACAGGCTTGCCCTGTCAATCATGTAGGCCGTGCACATTCCTGCACGAGAATCGCGGTGGGGTAATGTTCTAATAATACAAAGCCACTAAAAAACTTAAACAATGTACATCGAGCACTGTAATAAATCAGTTATGTAACCCTCAACTTTAATAAGTATTTAACGTTGATGCTTTCGTTTAAGTCAGGGAACATATCTGCTGTAAGGCTTACAGTGTAAGCAATACTTATACTTGCCACACAAGGTGCCTGACTCCAAGCAAATTGTTAATTAACTTGTTACGGTTTACATGTTCACGTACAAAAAAATCGAACTTCTTGTAACTTAAACATTCAAGGATATGACTTGCGAAAGTATTACTAATATCGTGCTCCTTTATCCCGTGGCTTATTTACTAGGAAATGGAAGCTTGTAAAGGTGGCAACATTGTCTGAATAAACAAAACGGACTACAGGAGGGTTAGGGAAATACATAACTGGAATGACCTAAAAGAGAATTAGAAAGAGCAAGACTTTATTTTTGTGTAATGTTTAGTTATTTTCGACCGGCATTAGTGTATAGTAGACCACCCTTAATCACCCCGCAGCAGAAACAGCTGGCTCGTTTTTCTAGAGCTCCTTACACCAATGACTTTTGATAACTCGTGCGCGCGACCAGTCAGACTTAAGTCTAGCATGTCACGTTGTCATTGAGACCCCGCCCAATGCTGCACGAAAACGGCTGGGCGGTATTTGTTTGAGATATAACTCAAGTTTTAAACAAGGTTGTAATTCCCTTAAAAAGTTAACAAAAACAATGGGACTTACATTAATATACAAATTCAGGGCTTGCAACAGTATGCAAATTCTGAACAAGTATGAGGTTAATATATGGCAGTATGACTAACTGTAAACATGCGTGGTTTAGCAGGGAAAAATTACTAGGGCAAGATAAAAAAAGAAAAGAACCTACCTTGCGCCGACAGCAATAATAACCCCCAATTCCGCGATCTTAAATTGGAGCTGTATTTAAAAGAAGTACTGGTCAATCCATGAAACGCGGGGTTGTGTGAAAGAATAAATGAACGAAGAACTTTTCAGATTTGTACGCGATTATTTTAACGCTCAGCTTCACATATTCGTTCTGTGAATTCAGCCGAAGTCCTATAACTCTCAACGTTTGCTTAGAAATGATGGACAAAACCAAAAATAATGTGGACGTAGTCTCCTATTTCTGGCCTATCAACATTATTCTTAATTCTCTTAAAATGCTAATAGGAGAACACGTTTTGTATCAAAATGTATTTTCTGAACAATAAGAAACGTAAAATTCTAATGTATGTCACTACCGAGTCGCAATAATCATCAGTAGAAAAACAAAGATGTTACAAGGAATAGGACAGAAATGTGAGGTAAAATAATGGACAACCGAGAGACAAGCGTTAACCAATTCTTGCATTTGTACAAGTTGTAAAAATACTACGCCTAGTTATATGTCCACCAAAAATAAGCAGTCTTACCTTTGGACATAGTGAGTTAAAAACATTGCGATAAGTATTTGGTTGGAAGGTTGAGAAAATCTTGTAGCAGGTGTACCCAAAATTATGAATACAGCAGGTACTGCTAATGAGGGAATCTCTTGAACAAACCAAGCGAGTTTAACATTAACAGGGAAGCCAAAAGCACTCGAAGCTTGTCGTCCGTACGGGATGTTTACAAATTGTAGTACTACGAAAGCTAAAATCCCTGAAAATATCATGCACCACGACATGTACTCTAACAGTTGAACACCGTTGATTTCATTCATTGTCATCGGGGAAGTAAAATCCAGATGGAAACTCCACAAAATAAGTCAAAGAATGAAAACTGAGTGTTCTTGTAAACTACATTAAAATGCAATCAAATGACATCGAAGTAAGAAAACATATATGAGACAAAAAGTGAACATGGTCATGAGCAGGTGGGTTACGAATTGCTTGCATCACGTGACCACAATTACGTCTGTTTGCAGATTTCCTTCAGCATTGCATGCCTGTGACAGAATAACTTAGTTACAGCTTTATAGAATATTATGAAGTATTTACAGTTCATTGCTTTTGTCAAAACAGCAGGCAATTAATACGACTACTTATATGGGGACCTTTGATGTGATATGAAAAGACCCTTATTCCATGCTGTTTTATTGGAGTAGTAGTTTGGAGTTGGATTCTGTTGGCTTCAGTCTATTCATTTTAGTATTCTACGGGTGTTATTTTCAAAATACATTTAGCATAACGATTCGGTTTTCTAGACTTTATTTATTCTGTGCTGTTAGTAGAATGGGACGTCGGAATCGAAATAGGGCGAAGAATTCCAATGGGAGACCTCAGGGTAACAGGGATGACAGAGTAAGTCATTGAACCTACCTGACCACTGTCAGTGTCTGAACCTAAGACTCTGGATTTTCAGGAGCCGCTCTGGTTTTCGGGAATAAAATCTAATTTAGTTGAGATTACTTTTCATTTTTTTTTTGTCACTGACTTGAGGGCTTTGTATTAGAACATTACCCCACCGTGATTTTCGCGCAGGAATGGGCGTGGTCTACGTGATTGACAGGACAAACCCATGTGACGTTGCATGCAAAATAAGGCTGAGTGACAAGCCTTGCAGATTATCCAACGACCCGTTTGTTTCCTTTCTTGAAATACGGCCATTTCAAGCTAGTTATTGTGTATATTCTTTAATTAGGAGATGTAAGGACATGTTCACCCATTAGCGGGAGAGAAGGGTAGTATGTACCCAGTACATAGTTAAACCCTTTGCAGGGCACCCCCCACCTTTCTTAACAAAAGTTTTGCGCTTTGGATTGCTTTTGCAGGGGGGGGGCAAGCCCCCTTGCACCCCCTACTTTTCTTAACTATAGTTTTCATGACTATCAGCTGCTATGCAAGTTGAGAAAATTAAGTGATTGTCCTGTATCTCATTTATGGTGTGTGAGGGATGCTACTTCAGGCATGTGCAAGTTTTGCCTTAACGTGAGTAATAACAGTGTGTTTCCATGAGCTATAACTGTTTGCAAAGTAGAAGTAAAACTGCTTTCTACTGAAACAGTACACCACCAGAGCGTGGAAATGTGTTTTGTATGAAAGAACACAAGCTGCTTATGTCCCTGCCTTATCAGTTTTCATTGCATTGTATTTATTAAGTAACATTTATTGTGTAAAATCACTGCAGAGTGAACGGGATAGAATTGCAGATGTACTTGCTCGACCGTACTTTTGTAAAATGTATTTAATTCCGTTATGTTTGCTGCACTTGCTAGAGTGTAGTTTTGTAAAATATATTCAATTCCAGTCCCAGATTCAACAACTACACTTTTGTCCATATTCTGTTTGGTGATGTTAACTATCACATGTTTATTCATAGTAAGACTAGCAATTACAGGGAAACATAGAGTAGTGGGTGGGCTTTGGGCGGTCCTTGCTACTGCATATCTGGTGGGGCAATGTTCTAATACAAAACTTACTTAAGCACCACTTATTGTGTTTTTCTTGTTCGTGATAGTAACATATGGCAATGTGGCGATTCTTGGTCCGGAAAGAAAGTTTTTTATGTTGTCTGTGATACTTATATAAATTCTGTTTTTGTTTTTTTTTTGTTTGTTTTTTTTGGGGGGGGGGCGCATTTTTAAAAGGTCTTGTCTGGTTCATGGGGTTTTGTGTGTGTGTATCTGTGAATGTGTTGTCTGGAGCTTTTGATTTACATACCTTAATTGGTCAAGTAAATGCCAAATACGGTGGAATGATCACATCTCTAGTCCAGTACATTTCACCCTTACTAATGAGCTGTTATATGCAAAGAACTTTTTTACAGTGGTGGATATATACCTCTCCACTGTACCTCATTACGAGGAACATACCTCATTTGGGGTCTTAAAAAGTTCATGTTCCTCGAAGTTCTTCAAATTTCCACACACTGAAAGAGTCTGTCACACATTCAGTGTTAGGAATTTTTTTAAGTGAAATCCATGGTAAATAGAAATTAATCATATTAATTCATTAAAATATCTTCTTTGTAAGTAAAACCAGCATATTTTTAACCATCCTATGACCTTCCTAGTTGAAGATGTTAGTAAGCCATTAGTATGTGTTCCACATTTTTCCCATTTGTTCCACATTATGAGGGCTAGTGTTCCTCATTTTGGAGATGGAAGGTTAAGAGCTATGGGTGGATACATAGTGATTGAAGGGCAATTCACGTTGTACAAAGGTTATCTGGTCTCCAAATACTGAATTGATTTTTCAGGGGTATGTCATCAGTTTGATAGTTGCAGGGAATGTTATGCTTGCCAAATAATACTATTATACATTTTGGCATAGTTTTGGTATCAGCTGTTTGTATGGGAAAGGCTGTCTTGGAGGTTCTTTGTGTCCTCTGGAACATTAATAATGGCATTTAGTTTACAGTCGGCAGACTTGCTGACGTAGAATGCCTTAGCATTTGCTTTGACATCTGAGAAGTAAATGCCAAAGAGTAGTAGCTCAAGGACTGTCTTTTAGTACACTGCTAGTACCAAGTCCTTTTGGAGGCGATGAAACCAATCACCTTAATTTCCCGGTTTTTGTTTGTGAGCCAGTTTGCTGTCCATCAAGTTACATAGTGACATGGGAATGTTGGGGGAGGGGGTGAAGCTTCAGCTAAGTTTGCGTTGGTAGGTTTACTATGTTAAGTAGGTCTGAGTAGGTGGTATGATTTACTCTTAGCAATACTGAGTATTATCTTTGAGGTTTGTAACATAGCTAAAGAAGTCTTTGTGGCTTTTATTTAGCCTGGGTGTCTATTTTTACCTCATATCTGGCTTTGGTTGATTTGATCAGGGACTGCAGTTACTTGCCAAGTTTAGCAATAGTATTTTGTGTATGCTGGGATTTACACATATTTTAATATGCAGTGAGTGTTTTACTCCTGTTTTTATATTGGAGTTTCACCATATAGGTTTATTTAAGTTTGGCATTGTATTTACTTTAGAGTAAGACAGATGTCTCTATGCAGCTGTTTACATGATCATAGAATTTAATAGTAAAGGTAAAGAATTCAGCATATGGAATGGGGTCATCAAGATGGGAGTTTTAAGTATTATTTATTTACTATTTATTTAACATTTAACAGGATAGTCTGACTGGATAGTTGGTGTCCATTTTCAGTGGATTCCTGGGGAGAAAAGCTACATACAGATAAAGAATAAAGAGCAGTTCATGGTAAGAATTATAGGTTATAAAGTGTAAATGTTAACAGTTAGGAAACATGCTATAGAAAAGTTTAACAAGTTAAAAGTACAAAGTTGAAGTACAAATATGTGAGCATAACACTTTCATGGAGTAAACATGGATACAATATTTCTGCAAGGCGTTGTAAGAATACATGTACAATATTTACAATATATGCAGTAAGCATCAGTAGAGAACAATATTAGTATTCACCAGAAGCATAAGGAAGTAATCCTACAGTAAGGTGAGGATTCAGGAAGGTCCAAATGGTTGGTGTAAAGGTATGATTTAAGGAGGTTTTTGAAAATGTAGGTACAATTTTGTAATGTGAGTTCAGGAGGCAGGGTATTCCATGTTTTAGCAACTTCATGAGGGAAAAAAGATTCCCCAGAGCTGTTTTTACATGGGATATTTTCTATCAGAGGTTTGTTACTGGATTGCAGTTGCCTGTTTGAATTGTAGAAGTTTAGGCCAGTCGGGGCATTCTCAGGATAGTATGGTAGTTGGTGTACTAGGTTGAGTTGGTGGCATCATAATAAATTGGGAAATTCTAGCCAGTGTAATGTATGTAAGAATTGGCAGTGGTGGGAGCGTGATTTGGCATTGGTTGAGAACCTGGCTATTTTTGATGTAGCTTGTGCAAAGTTTGTTCAGGTCCGTTTTTTATTTAGGTTTGTTAGTACTGGGAATGCATAAAGTAATGTTGATAAGAGATGGGTTTTGGCTTTAGCAATTCTAGACTCGGAAGTTGGGTACCTTTTGCAGTGATAGAGGGTCCCTAGCTTTTTGTGGACTTTGGAGATAGTTAGGGATATATGTTTGTTGCATTTTAGTTGCTGGTCAGTTGTAAGTTCTAGTAATTTGGCCTCTGGGACTGGGGTGACGAGGGTCTTGTTTGATGAGAGTATGGAGAAGGTGAAGTCCTTACTCTTTGTTGGGTGGAACAGCATAAGTTGTGTTTTCTTTCGGTTTAATATCAATTGTGATTTATTTAGCCAATTTTCTATCTCAATGAAGGATTCTTGGGCTTTTTGTTGCCGAAGTTGGATATTGGATGCAGAGCAGATCAGGGTTGTGTCATGAGTACTGAACTATTCCTGCTTTAGTGGTTGCTAAGTGAAGTTGGTTTGTAAAGATGTTAAAAAGAAGGGGGCCGATAATCGAACCTTGCAGTATGCCTAGTGTGACAGGGAGTTGGAAGGATAGGGAGTTAAGCCGTTTGACAGACTGATGGTGGTCGTTTAGGTAACTACTGAACCAGAGCAGGGTAGGACTACTGATGTTGAGTTCAGAGAGGCAGGTTAAGAGTTTGTGGGGAAACAATTTCAAATTCTTTGGATGAGTCTAGAAAGGTAGCAGTGAGTAGTTTGCCTTGGTTCCTGTATGAGTTTATAGTGTTGGTAAATTTAATTAGGGCAGTGGTGGTGCTATGGGATGGGCAGAAGCCGTGTTAAGTTTTGGATAGTAGGTTGTTGGAGAGAAGGTGGCTGAGGAGTTAGTGATGAATGCACCTTTGTAGAATCTTTGATAGGGGTGACAGGATTGCAATGGGTCGTTAGTTACAGAGCTCAGTAGAGGGGCCACCCTTGTGGAAAACCTCACTCATCATTCCCCTTCACCTATATGGAATGGTGTGTTCAGTAATGGATCTATTTATTAGTAATGAAATGGGGTAAGCTATTGCCCTGGATGCAAGTTGAAGGTATTTGGTGGGAAGATTGTCGGCAGTGAGGGTGGTTGGTTTGAGTTTAGCTAGGAGTTTTTGGATGGTTGATACTGGTACTGGCTTGAGTGAGAAGGGGTAGTGGTTTTTTGGGCCTTAGGGGATTGTGGGAAGTTGGTGGGACTTTTTTATCGTTTATGAGTTTAAATATAGAGAAAGTAAAATAGTTGTTGAAACTGGAGGCTATGTCTGAGTTTGTACCTTCTATATTGGGTGGGGGTGTAAAGGTTTTTCTGGGCTGGAGGATGTTGTCCACTGCTGCCCAGACTTTTTGTGGGTTGGTACTGCGTTTCCTTTGTAGGGAAATGTAGTGATTTAGTTTGTCGTCATTTTTTTTTTTTTTTTTACCTTATTTCTAAGTTCGAAAAAGGCTTGCTTAGTTATGGGTGTTTATATTGGTGCCAAGTTTTCTAAGCTTTATCCCTGTCTTTAAGTAAGGCCCTTATGGTTTTCTGTAGCCAGGGGGCAGGGTTACTACATATCGTAATTGTTCTGATGGGGCTAGATGGTTGAGAATGTGTTTAGAAATGTGGAGTTAGCCTTGTCTAGAGGGAGGATTTTGATGGGAGACCAGTTACAGGATTTTAAGGCCTCCAAGAATTGATCTGTGGGAATGTTTTTGTGGAAGTAGGTTTGCCTTAGCAAAATAGTACGTTATTTAAAGGTGCTTCTTGCTTCATTCTTATAGTCAATATGACCAATTTATGATCAGATTTGAGTAAATGGGAGTACAACAGGTACAGAACAGAGTTGTCCCATGTTGGTAATGACCAATTCCAGGATTTTGTCTCTCTTAGTTGGGTTGTAGACTAATTTTTCCACCGACTTTGTATTAATGAAGTCTGAAAAGTTTTCGGTATCTGTGTTATTGGATGTGCAAGTCACCCAATTTATAGAGGGATAGTCAAAGTCCCCTAGGAAAATTGTGCTTTGCTCGATGCATAGGGACTCCATATTCATCGGGTAAGAGGTATGGGCCAGAGATGATATCGGGGGGGGGGGGGTCTGTAGTGACTAAGATGTGGTATAGAGTTTTTTAATGATATGCTGGACGTGGAGCTATTCTTGGTCATTGCTTGTCTAGCTAGTCTGGATGTGGCACTTTAACAGACATGCCGTTTAGTGTTGTGGGCATGAATGTATGCTAAGCATTCGCTGGTGGGGCGCTTTGTCTGGACTTGATCCAGGGCACCATGACAGTGCATATATGTTGACACTTTCCAAGGTAAGTAATGCCTGTAGGGACTTGAGCTTTCTGTTAAGGTTCCTAGTGTTGAGCAGCAAAATGTTCTGCAGATTCTGTTTAGTTATGTTGGATGTTTTTTGAGACTGACATTGCCTAAAAAAGGCACCATGGGGATGGACAAGGTTTTGGCCAATATAGGAAAGCCTTCGGGAGAAAAGTGCAGGTCATCTCTGTCAAAGCATTTTGGACTGACATCCATCTTCTTCCAGGATAATTTAAATTGGACCTCCTTTGAATGACATCAGAAGCTATTCCAGTTGTGGAAGTCCATAAGCTTTTGATTGTATTGTGGCATCATTCTCACTGTTAGTAAAATGCTGCTCAGGGCTATGTTCATACCTACCTCTGATACCTATTCTGAGATTTCCATCATGTCTGTCCATTTAGTTCAGGGAAGCACTTTTAATGTCATTTAGTGCCGTATGTGTTATGATTGTGTCATATGTACTTGTGGTGTAAGGGCTCGAGTGTGTGTGTTATGTGGCAGATCCTGGCTTCTGACATGGTAGTTGCCTATGACCCTGTCCTTGCACAGCTTAGTAAGTGGTGTATCATTGTGTCTCACTATGGAGTTACCTGTGACTAAGATGTGTGATGGTGTTGTGGTTTGCCTTATGGGCTTTTGAGTTAAACACTCTTAAGTCTTGTATGTATGTTTCGAGGTGCTGCCTTTTGTCAAGTGTTTGCAAGGTTGCTGAGGATATTCGTTTCTTTAGATGCATTTTGGAGACCTTTATGGTTTAGGCATTTACTTTTAAGAGCCTCAGCATAATTGGTCTATGTGTTTGAGATGTGTTGAACGAGATATGTGTAGTGTGGTGCTGTGTGTTACTGACAACCTGTTTGCTAAATGTGGTGGTCGTATGCAAATCCTTTGTCTCTAGAGTGATTGTATAACTACATCTGTCACACATCATGTCAGTAGCATTGTTTCAGGGTTCCCATTTCAACCACACCAGCCACAGAGACAGTTGGAAAGTGCATGTCCATGGTTCAGATGCTAACTGTCATAGCAGTAAGAGTAGTCTCAATGGAATTTAGAACAGGTTTACTAAAGTCTGGGTAAAACAGCAGTCTTAGGCTGCACTCAAATGTAATGCTCCTTTTTGTGCAAACCAGTCTCAAACAGCAGTTGCTGAGTAAAAAGTACTTTAGAAGTTTTTGAAGTTGGTTTTATGTGGAAATTGATTTTTTAGTGTTTGCTTCTCCAGGTTACAGTTATCAGCCAGTGCACAGTGAGCAGTACAGAGCAAACACTGTTAACTTACACGGGCAGAAAATTAAAAAAAAAATTCAAAATGGTCCTTTGACCAATAGCAGAACAGCACACACTAAGGCTCTTTTGCAGTCATAAGCCTCACAATGACTGTTTTCTCTCCTGTCACTAGAGTGCAAACCAAAGCTTTCTTAAGTATTTTTGCCTGTACTGTACTGGAAAGTTAGAGGTTATGTATGATTTTTTTGAGACAAACAAAAGATATGCTTAGTATTATCAGTGCATATTAAAATACACAGTTTGGATTATTTGTCTCTAATTTCGGAGCTGCCACCCACACACTGAAAGAGTTATTTGACAAGTTTAGGGGTTGTTCAGAGATCCTTATTTGGATGCTGTGCTATTAAAGTTTGGGTAGCAGAAGAGGTTATCTCATTGTTATTGGAGGTTGTAGAAGAGAACACTTAGTATGCACCTAATGACTGGTTTTAGAGTATTTGGCTTTTTTGAGGATCACACGCAATCAGACAATGCAGCTATCAACTGTAGACTCTTGTTTTGGGAGCCTTCAAGACAATGGTTACTTGAAGTGAGCAAGGGGAGACCCTCTGTAAGCAGCATAATTACTAGCTGCATTGTTTGAAGTATCCCACCTGAGCTGCATGTTGTATACAATGCACCTGAAAAAACGGATATGCTTTAATTGTGTCTTCTTGTTGTAGGGTTACTGTTCTGTTGGGATTTGAGTTGGGGCCTTAGGATTAGGGCATTGTGCTGCAGTCAGGTCAGTGTTTTAGTTTTAGGAATAGTGAGTCAGGGTTTGCATTTTTAGGGGTGGACTTTTGTTTTACAGTTAGAATAAGAATTTTAGGATTAGAATCAGAGTTTCAGAATTAGTGTTTTAACATTTTAGAGTTAAACTTTTAGGGTTGGGGGACTTAATTACATAAGTTTAATAGAGAGGGGCATAATACTAAAATGCAGCCTTTGTTTAATTCCACACTAATTTCCATGACTGGCGATAATACATTTGTTTGGTTCAGAAAGGCAAAGTGTGTTAAAGTTATGCCTGTTACAGGTAACCAATGTCTGTATCATCCCTTGTGTGGAATGATGTCTGTGCCTTCCCTTGTGTGGAATGATGTCTGTGCCAGGATGAGTGTTAATGGGATCCACAGCATTTTTGATCTGAACCAAAGCAGTGAATTGGTATTGAATTTCAGTGTTAATTGGGGATTGCCCGTAATAGTCAAAAGTACTGGAACTTGCGGCTGCTTGTAAATTTTCCTGGTACCAGAGGTCTCCGACAGACCACAGTTATGTCACCAGTCTTGAAGCCAGATCGTTTGGGTAGTTTGGTCAGGGTAAGTTCCAATATGCCAGCTGATCACCACTTACTTACTGATGAGCTGGGCCACATGAATGAAACTAAACTTGTAGCAGTGGTGTTCTTGGAATGCCTTGCAAATCTTTTTTTTTCTGGAATGGGTTCACTTACCATTTTATATTTCATTTTCTTGTACACCAGGGTAATTTAATGATTTGGATCTTGTTTTAAAATCCTTAGTAGTTGGAAGAGACAACAAGGAGTTATGCCCCAAAGATGAAGGTTTGGAGAGAAGCCATAAAGTTAGGGTCTTTCCCTACAAAGGTAACAGGGAGGCGGCTCTTTGGATATGAATGAGCATAGAGGCAAATAAGAGCACTCACTGCTGTGGTCTTGCAAGTGAAGTCTTGATGTGGGAGGAGTTTGGTGAGGTCATGGAGCCTGTCTTTTCATAATGATGCTTGGAATGTGGTCACATTACCTCTGGATTGACCTACTGAGGTGGTGCCATTCTAAGAAAGGGAGGCTGGAAGATGCTTTCAGCCATAGAACTGAATATGCTGTTCTGCCTCTCAGAGGAAGCCTGTGCTAGGGTGCTGGAAAGAAGACTCCAGTAACTAGGACTCTTACTTGACAGAAACATTCTAGAATCCACTGTGTTATGGAAGAGGGGATCAACTCTTTGCTCTTGCATGGATGGTTGTGTTAAGGATGCTTGACAGTATGGTCGACCTAGTGGACTTGGAGGAGGCTTATGACCTGTATACAGCCAAATGTCTTGTGGGTGTTGCTGCAACAACACAGGGTTCCACAACCATTGCGGAGTGTCATTGCCTCCTTTAGCAGAGAAGGAATTTTATCTGTATTGTCAAAATTAAGTTGAATGCATTCAGGGTGGGTGTAGGACTCTTAAAGGATGTGTCCTATCTAGTCAACTGCTCATGGTTTTCTTAATCTTATTTTTTTATTAGTCTTCTTATTGTGTAAAAGTAACATATTTTTGCTTTCTTTGGCATTTCTAATTTTTGAGACTTTGGTTTTACATTGTGATTGTTGGGTTCTGACTATGGGCTCTTACTTTTGTGTAACAGGAAAATTGTGGTGCTTCCAGAATGATTATTGGGTGGTAATGATATTATATGAATTCAAAGTGCAGGTGCAGTAATAGGGTCTATATTAGAACATCGACGTTGCAAAACTTCGAAAGTTCTAATATTGGCCCCTATTCAGCAACAGAAAACCAAATTTTTTCCTAGGGAAAGTATTCGGTTGTCCGTTTCTGTTGCTTCTGTATTTTCAGCGCTGTGGTGGAAAGTTACGGGTCGGCTTCAGGTAAGTGTGCGATTGAGTGCGGGTTAGGTATGTGTGCGATTGTGTGGACGTGAGGGTTAGGGCGTGGCCCAGCTAAGTGCGATTTGTGTGGACGTGAGGGTTAGGGTGGGTTAGGGCGCAGGTGAGTGTGGATAGTGACGGACCTTAAGGTTAGGGTTAGGGTTTGGGTTAAGGTAAGTGGATAGTTAGTGGTGTGTGTATAGTTTAGTGTAGGGTTAGGTGTAAGATATTAGGTGTAGGTGTGTGGATTGCTGTTTGGTGTGCTTGTGTTGTGTGTATGTGTTTTGGAACAGCAAATTTTTTTCCCTAGGAAAAAAATTGCTGTTCTGTATGTTCGATGTTTTCAGCTTTAGCTGAATAGGGGTCGATTTATTAGAACATTCGAAGTTTTGAAACTTTGATGTTCTAATATAGACCCCAGTAATATTGTTGCTGTGCAACTTTTAAGATGTAGTCAATGTTGAGCTGTTGGGTCAAGTAATTTGCTGCCATATTTCTTTCTTTTTCACATTGTATTATTTTATTAAATTTCTGTTTCTAGTATTTGTGATGTTTGAAATTATTTGGATTGAGCATAGTTTATTTAGGTTCTCCCATCTTGTTGAATCCAGTTTTTTTGAAACCTGCCTTGTTAAACTCTGATTAGACATGTAAAATGAAAACAAGTGTTCCAAAGCTTTTCTTTTTTCCAGGGACAAGCCTCTACCACCACACCCCCTTAATTATCCTAACTCTTAGATTGAGCAGCTCAGGAAAAAAAAGTTTTATTTTGTCAGCACAGCCTCACTGAAGAGGTATTGTTTCATTATTTGTACAAATAAGACTGCAGTGATGGTGAACCTAAGATGTCACACACCACAAAGTTTTGGGTGACATCAGCGACCACCAGCACCTGAGTTACCAAAGACGCTGCTTTTACATTCATTGCTCACGTAAAGTGCACTGAACTATTTGGGTGTGACGTGTCAAAAAAACTCCTGGCACAAAAGGTTTGCCATCATATACATATATAGAGAGAGAGAGATATTTGTAACTTCTCACACTAAGGGTTAAGGGGCCTTGCCTTCTTTCAGAAACATTTGTAGTTCAGTTTGTCATTTTGATGAATGGAGTATCTAGTGTTCTTCAAAGAAGTGGTGTTAACAGAAATGAATCTCGCTTTGTAGGGTCATAACTTTAAATATTTCCATTTCTTTTATTCTGTTCTGTTCATAGGTACTCTGGCACGTGCATTGTCAGTGTTCCATGATTTAGACTGACTGATTTATGTGCTGTCACAACATGACCTTAAATTTCAGTTTAAGATTTACAGCTTTGTACTGATCTGGTACAGAGTAATTGTTTGTCTCATTAGGTGTCTGTTGGTTGCATGTAGTAGCCTAGTAGTGTTATGTTCTGTACCATCTGCCTTCTGAAAAGTTTTGCGTTGCTTCTGGGAAGGCTCTCTGGATCTAATTTAATCTGTTTTGTGAGCTGGTATGGTATTTGAAGTTTGTCAAAGTCTTGTGGCTGATTTCGCTGCTTTTTTTCAGGCTTTACTATAAATCACGTGTGACACCTGACTCGTCTTCAGTTTGCATTGGCTCTGATCTTTTCTTTTACTAAACTGGCCATCCACAGAAGACCCTGATTCTACTTAGATTTTTGGCTCCAATCTCTTCACTTCACAGTCCTGCTTTTCACAATTTTATTTATTTATCTAGGTTTTTGCTTGCTTTACTGAGACGTAGTCCTCCCTATTCTCTTGGATCCTGTCATGAACTTTTAACTTGTATTGAGATATGAGCTAACAGTTGGTAAAGCTGATTTAATACTTGGCTTGAAATATGGCACAGTGGTTATAAGACCATCAGTAGTGGCATCTTGCATACCCGGCGATATTGTAGTTGAGGGCCTCACCAGATGTGCAGTAGCAAGCCACGCCCAAAACCCACCCCCATGATATGTCATTCATGAATATGCATTCCCTCCAAATGTACAACTGAAGAAAAAGTGCACTTGACGTTGTAATAGGACAGTAAATATAACAGTAAACTGAAGTAATTTACCGGTATGTGTGAATGACATTTAAACAAAAAACACTTTCTCGACCTTGGGGTATTTCAGTTTCTTAGAGGACTGCCAACTGCTAAATTATGGATTTAATGCAACGTAATAGCTTCTTATTTAAACTAAATTACCAAAATTTCATATTGACACTTTGAACGGTTATGTGCTGTCAGTACAGCACGCAATCGTATGGAAGCTTAACTGCTTCTTCCTTTTACTGAGTTCTGGGGTTAGTCTTTAAGTGTTAAGTATTACAGGGTGTTGCAGCATGACTGAACTTTGATATGCACATATTGTGTATAATGGTAAGTTTAATTGACCTAAAATGTTAAAAAATATAGAATTTATTGCCAGTTGTTGAAAACCCCAAGTAATATGAAGACTGGGTTGTCACTCAATTTGCGACACGCCCACTTCTGCGCAAAACAAACTGGTGAGGCCCTCAGCTACAATATCGCCGCATACCCAACTGGAGTTGTGTTGCACTAATGTTTTTATAATACTTTTATTAAATTATCACTTTAGATATATGCAGACACATACTAACAAAAAAAACGAAAACAAGCAATATTAATGTTTTTTTTTTTCTATTTGCATATGCTATACATCACATACCCTTTATTTCTTTATGTAATTTTGGACAGATAGTTTATAAACAGCTGAATTCCTGCCTTCCATTAAACCTTGCTCCTCCTCATCCTTAACCTGTTTTGGCATGTATTCCCACAGTTCCCATTTATTTCTGGGTAATTTGCCCTTCCCTTCTCAAAAAATCCTTTTTCTAGTTTTTTTATTTTTCTTTTATAATATTCAGTGCTTCTAATTTAGTTGGTTTTTAGACTTTGATTTCCATTTTTTAATAATTGCTGTTTTGTCAGATAACAAAATAAAACTGTTTAGGCAATTCAGATCATGTGTCCAGCTCAAAAGAGTCATTACCTTAGTTAAAGCCATTTTCTCACCTAGTATTTCTGATGGAGTATTTTGAAGGAAATTTGTAAAATCTGCCAACTCCTTATACTCCCAAAATATATGTTCCCAGTTACGTCTTCTCCTTCCCATCACCAGCATTTGCTATCTACATGAGGAAAATAGATAAAAAGCAGCTATACCCTCCTCTCACAGCACAGTTCAGCTTTTGTAAAATCCTGCAAATTTATTGAACCACAGTTGCTTCTTCAGAACAAACTGTTCATAGTATGACAAAGTTTATATACTAAAAATGAATTCAAAACATTTCAACAATTATCCAATTACTGTGTTTAGACAAACACTGCTTATCCACATTGTTTTTAAAATGGGCAGGAACATTAAACATATGTTGGAAAGTGGCCACTCGGATAAAAGTAATACAATTGTAAGATCCAAAAGTTCGAAATAAGTCTTGGTATAGCTGCTTTTTTATCTTTCGTTTGTTTAACCAACACGCTATTTTTCAGGAGTCGTGATGAATTCCCCTCACAGTTATATCAGCAGCACTTCACCCGATCATTGTAAGGAGTTATGCAGCCTTAGGGCAGAAGTTACATCCTTGCGCGGGGAGGTCGCTAAGGTGTTGGAGTTATTTAACAAATTGGCTGGAGACAAAAGCTTGTCTCAGTATATCATCGGAACCAAACTGTCCGAGAGTCACTCTACGAAGGCGCCCGAGGAGAACAGGCAGCTACTACAGGAAGTAGCTAATGCAGTTTCCTTTTCGGTTGTAAAAGAAGGGATTCCTTCGACTTCTTCACCAGGTATACCTAATGGTCAAGGATGTGGATCGAGTTCTGAACGTGATATAGATTTACCGGGATCTGTGGCCATGTTTGAGAACATCAGACCTGATGTTACGGATTTCACTTTTGACTTTTCTTTTGGAAATCTTACGGAGGAGGCGACAACCTCTACGGACATATGCCAGTGCGTCTGCCAATGGCCAACATAAAGGTACTGTTTCTGCTGTTGTTGGTCATAGTAACTCTGTTACTGACAAGGGGACTGAACGCAAACAAAATGTTTTACAGGACTTTTTCAATTTTGACTGTAAATTTGACAGACCAACAAAGGACAAGAATTATAGTCCAAGTCGTGTACCCAGGGGTACTTTAAGGGATTCCATTTTTTTATTTGGAAAAAAGTTAAATACAATCAATGGTTTGAAACTTGACAATGCATATTTAAATCATTGTATTTCTCTCAAAATAGTCCCTATGGGACTGAGATTTTATAAATTGCCTTTAGGAATTGATATTACTGTGGATGTTGAAACAGAATTTAATGCATTATTTGATTCTTTTGGAATAGACTATATGAAACTTTTAATTAAGTTTAACGACATGAAATTGTGTAATTGTATTGTCGAAGTAGAGAATTTAAACAATGCTATAACGCAGGATTTAGCATTTGCACAATGGGAAAAACTATACATTAAACAGTTTGCAACTGCAGAAGATAGGGCCAATAAGGCCTTTGAACGTAAATATAAAAAACTTCAGAGAGATAAGGAACAATATAGTAGACACACTTGTTATAAATGGGGTTCTTCCAAACCTGTTACAGAATATGTTCCTTATAGTAAAAATAACAATAATGAGTATCATCGGAACACAGAAACATTTGAGCAGGATTTTTATCCATCTCCTGCAACACGGAGTCCAAGGAATTGGACCAAGTGGGGAAAATGGAGAAAGAAGTAGTGTTCAATACTAAAAATTTAAAAAAAGTGGTTGAGCTAGAAGTTTTGCAGAATAATACCACCACGCAGGGAATTGTTGCATTAGATAATATTGTAAGCACATATAATAATTTCAAAATATTTAATTATAGTAATTTGAGCTTGCAGCCCGAACATTTTAGTCTTTTTTCTAAGGGATTGAAATTCATCCCCACCCCTACTTTTCGCATGGTGGATTCTATTTTAGAATTTAAAAAGTATACGAGAAAACTTAATCTTTCCATCATGTTTAATAACAAAGGAACTTCGAGGGTAGTAAGGGGAACGAGGCTCAAGAAAAAAAGTACTTTTATCCCATGTAGTAATCCATCTGTTATAGCTTTTGACAAAAAAGTGGTTAAGGAGATGTATACTCTTAATAGTAAAATTCATAAAAATAAAAGTAAAAAAGCATTTTCTAACTTAACTGATTCAGAGAGTGCTATTCTCAAAGAACTTATGGGTGATCACAAGAATAGAATAATGAAGCCAGACAAAGGGGGCGGTATTGTCATTTTTGATGCAACAGCATATAGTGATATAATACATAACATACTGCACTCCTCAGGTAATTATGAGTTAGCTTCTATTAATGAAGTTAATATTGCCTATGGAAGAATTGATATGTATCTGGAGGAATATTTACTGGAACAAAGAATTTCTGAAGATCTGTATGATTTTATGACAGTGGAATATCCCACTATGGCAACAATTGTAGGTATTCCGAAAGTACATAAGGACCATTTACATCCCCCTATCATCTCTGGCAGCAAAGCTAAGACGCTCCCTATAGGAGTAGTCATTGATACGTCCTTGAAGTTTATATATAACAATCTCAAACATATGGTGAAGGATTCAAAATTTCCCCGTCACTTTAGACAATAAGAATTTGATTTTTAGTTCTATTGATGTCATAGATCTGTTCAGTAGTATCCCAATAGAGGAGGGCCTCGAGGCTTTTAGTAGAAGCCTAAGGAAACATACTAAGTTAGGTTGGGACAAAATCTCAGTATTTACTGAGCTAATGAGTATTGTTCTTGAAAATAATTTTATTTTTTACCAGGGAGAAATTTTCAAACAAACCAGAGGCGCCATCTTCGCTAATCTGGTTATGCTGGATTGGGAAGAGAATCAGATATTCAACAGTCCATCTTTTGCCAATATAATGTATTATTCGCGCTTTTTAGACGATATTTATATTGTCTGGAAGGGAGATGGGCATTCTTTTGACAATTTTTTTAGCTCTCTCAATACCAGTAATAATTTTTTGAAATTTACATGTACCCACAACAATATCGGGGTACCTTATTTGGATACCCTTATTGTGAGTGATGGTGAAGGCTTTAAATCTAAGGTACATAGAAAGAGTACTTTCACTAACTCATACATTGATTACAACAGTTGTCATCCATTAATTTTGAAAAGAAACATCTTTAAAGGGCAATGCATTAGGGCCATCAGAATGACCTCTAAGTATTCAGATATGGTGGAGGAGGTCAATTTTATTCAAAGTCTCTTCATAGAAAGAGGATATGATGTGCCGATGTTGAGGGACATTGCTACATATGTAATCAATCAGTGGGGACATAAATATACCCCTTTATTGGGAGCAAATTATAATACTCTTGACATTACTACAGACTCAGACTTAGTTTCATCTAGGAACAAATTGACATGTACTACGGACAGACAAAAAGACTTAACACAGGATGTCAATAATAGTTTTTGCAGTGCATTAATACTGGAGTATGGCCCATATAGCCATATGATAAAAAATATAGTTATTAAAAACTGGCATATTTTGACAACTACGCAGGATACAATGGAATGTGTTGGTCTCAAACCTAATTTTGTTTTTAAAATGGGCAGGAACATTAAACATATGTTGGAAAGTGGCCACTCGGATAAAAGTAATACAATTGTAAGATCCAAAAGTTCGAAATGTGGTTCCTGCAATCAGTGTTCTTTCATGTACGATATGGAATATATATGGTTGAATAACATAAATCACACTAAAATATATTTTTCTAAGGGAAATTGTAATTCAACTATGCTAGTATATTTAGCTGTCTGTTCTCACTGTCAGGCCTATTATATAGGGAAAACAGAGAGAAAACTCAGACAGAGAATATATTCACATATATATAGTATAAGAAGGAAGGACACAAAAAACGCCCTTTGCAGGCACATTTTAGACAATGGCACAGATCATTCTTTTAAGTTTTCAATTTTAGAAACGGTTAGGAATAATCCCAGGGGAGGAAATTCTAAGAACTATCTGGCATATAGAGAATTGTGGTGGCAAATTTATACAGATGCCACCACATACCCAGGGATAAATGACTTTTTGTCCATCAAACCACTTCTTCTTTTAGAATAAAATGTTGTATGTATTTTTTTCTATATATATGAATTTTAACATATATGAATCGTGATTTATGAATAGTGTTTATCTATGTAATGTGGATAAGCAGTGTTTGTCTAAACACAGTAATTGGATAATTGTTGAAATGTTTTGAATTTGGCGCCATTTTTAGTATATAAACTTTGTCATACTATGAACAGTTTGTTCTGAAGAAGCCAACTGTGGTTCAATAAATTTGCAGGATTTTACAAAAAGGGCTCCGTTTCTTTTAGCTGAACTGTGCTGTGAGAGGAGGCAGCGAGCGTCTTGGTATAGCTGCTTTTTTATCTACATGAGGAACATTTTTCAAAGTCTGCTTAGGGTATAAAAATACCTGCACAAACACCTCCATGCAAAGATCTAGAATCTTCGTAGACTTTGCACATTTGGGAGCCATGCACAAGTTCTCCCATTGTTCTCTCGTAGATTTATTTTCCAGTTTTTCATCTTCATCTTTTCTGACCTCCCCTTACAGTTGTGCAGTATTTTATATCCTTTTTTTTAACAGCAGCTTCAGTTCTAGATTCAGCTAAAAACTTCACCAGGGCAAGTCTTTCACTTGGTGCTCTCCTGTCCCTTTCTATCTCGTTGCCTATACTGTGTTGTCAATCCCTGGTACGGAAGGCAGTACCTAGCATGCAGTCCAAATGTCTTCTTGGCCTCATCCCACTCTGTTACCTTTCTCTTTGTTGTTATTTGCTCCTAATACTTTGTTCCTTTGCCAGTTTTTTTGCCAATAAATTCCAAACTTCTCATCTGTTTTCTGTACCACTACTTGCAGTCATTCCTATTGGAAGAATCTTTTTTTTTTTTCTCCATTCTTGTATTGGCTAGCTTGGTGTTTTTTGTATTGCCAGGTTGTGGATATATATACTTTTAGTGTAATATAACTTGCCTTTTGGTGTGTTTCTTAGGGTTACTTTCAGGGCATAGAAAGCTTTGAAATGTTGATTGGTCAGTGGGGGTAGGATCCACATCGGTTTAGCTGCTGCATCAGTGACCTATTAGAACATCTACTCTTAAAGCAAGTTACATAGCTGTAATTTCCCTGCAAATGGCAGATGTCATCTGGATTTCTGTCCTGGATAAAAGGATTGTCAGATGATAGCTCAGGAAAATTGTCTGCTTGTACATTGTTTCATTAATAAAGCTACTTTGTGTAGGATGATGGAATAGGGGCAGTAGTAAGTTTTGCAGGAAAGTTATGATTGATGGATTGATCTCCTTGATGGTGTTAGACTGCATTTCGAAAAGATGTTAAAGCTGAAAAGGGCTTTTGCAGTTTACTCATCTACTGACCTTTTGTGTTTGCTGTGCAAGTAAACAGGCCGGGTAACTTGAACTTCTGGAATTTCAGGCAAAGTAGTTTAGCAACTCAGCTAGGTAATGGTGTATATACAAAGTTTAGCATATCTTGTAGAAAATATCCACATAGAGCATAGATTTAACTGGCAACACTGGTAATTAAAGCTGAGAAGAAAGGTCTTTGCATTATTACTCTGAAAGTTAATCCTTAATGCAGTAGTCCATAGTGTATGTTGTGGCCACATATTTTCTTTTCAGATGTAGGTTTAAAAATTTTAAAGTAGAGAGAGAATAGAGCGAGAGAAGAAATATAAGTAAGTTAAATCAAGATTGTACTGTTGTGCTGCGTTAGCGTTGTCGCCTCACAGTAAGACGTCCTGTTCGATTCTCAGCTAGAGCGTCTTCTGTGTGGAGACGTGCGTGAATGGGCGTACCTTCGTTGAAGGTTGTGCATCAGGGCTGGCCACTCGGCATGTAAAAATCTACTGCCAATCATTAGCGGACTGGAGTTCTGCTGTGGCGACCCCTAATCGGGAAAAGCCAAAAGACACAACAACAACTGTTTGCATTTAACTTAAAAACTGTAAATGTCATTTGTGAGTTAAAGAGCCCTGTAGTATCCAGAATTTTGACCAAGATAGTTGGATAAATTAATTTATAACAACCAAACTATTAAATACGAGGAAAATACCTTATATGCGAAAATGATTTAGTCAATATCAAAATAGGCTTATGCAAACCAGCATAATGCACATTTGAGATTCAAGTTCTCATTCAGCCCTGGAACTATTTCCGCATTTAAAAGTAACAATATTTAATGTCATGACTCTACTGGTTTCAGATTTCTAGTTTTAGTACAGATTGATCAGTTTTTTGTTGACTTTGACACTTTTCTGCAGCGAAAAGAACACAGTTGGTAGTTACTTTTAAATGCTGAGATGGTTCTGGGGCTGAATAAGAACTTGAATCTGAAATGTGCATTACGCTGGCTTGCATGAGCCTATTTGGACACGCTCTACTCTTTTTGATTAGCTACTGTATTTACAGCTGGTTGTTTATAGATTGCTGATGGGCTAATTTCTGTTTCGTTATGTTTCTATTGGGTATTGCAGTGTTCACTTGTTATATTACTTATTACACAGTTTTACTTTGCAGTGTTAGTGCTGAGCAAGTTCTGACAACATTACAGAATGAAAGTGCTTAACTGTTTCACCTCAGTGTTTCTCTTTTTTTTATTTTAATGAGTCATTTTCGCTTATTTGGATAAATTGTTGCCAAGTCCAGTGTAGGGATGGAAAAAAGTGAATTAAACAAAAGGTATGGAAGGTGGATACATTTTGAATCCTACACTGTACTTTGTGGGTAATATGACCTTTATTCTTGTTGGCAACCAGTCAATTTGATGCATGTTTCATATTTTTTTTGTACTGTGGTAAGGTTTTATTGGTTTATATTCCCTGTAAAATAAAAGAGCTTGGTCGTCCCCAAGCATCCTTTTGGCATTTTGCAGTAGTTCTTGTTTGATATATGTTCATTTTTAAGTGTGTTCTTTTTTTCCCCCCTACACTAGGGTTGGGGAGCAGGTTATGCTGATATAGTGAAGGAAAACAAGCTGTTTGAGCAGTATTATCAGGAACTGAAAATTGTACCAGAGGGAGAGTGGGACCAGTTCATGAATGCATTACGGGAACCTCTACCTTCCACTTTCAGGATAACTGGATACAAAAGGTAACATTTGTTTTGTAACTTTCATCCAGGTGTGCTTTAGTAATAGAGATGAATATGTTTTTGTTGATATTTTTATCAGTGCTAGTTGTACTTGGCTTTAATATTTAGTAAGATCTCAGTCTTATTTGACATATTTCTGGCTATCGGTAAAATACTCTGCCATTCATTTTGTATTTCTAAAAGTGAAAACTTGCAAAACATGGAGTAAAGATCTTATTGGCACAGTGTGGATTTAAGATGCTGCTTTGAATGTGAACTGCTAAAGCATTTTGCTAGTTGCAAGATGTAGATAATGTGCACGTGACTACAGCATTTGAATCCTGCAGACATGGAAAAGAAACTCTTGTGGTGGTAACTTTGTGCCAATTACAAGTGTCATAGGAGTAAGTAGTAGTCTTCCTTTTTTTCCTGACCATGTTGGAGAACAGCTTTCAGGAAAATGCCACCAGTTGTCAGTTGTAAGCATCATGTCAGTTTGAATAATACTCATTTTGTATTTAAATCTGGCTCCTTCTCTGGAAAGCATGGTGTGTGGTAGTTGGTTATCTGTTTAAAAGTTGCCTTGCTTTTATGATGCTGCATGATCCTAAGAGGATTTTATAAAGAATAGTGAACTAATACAAGCACAGAGCTAATACAAGTACAGCGTTATGGATGGAGTAAAGTCCCATTTTATGGCATTTATGGGAAGATTTGGATCTAGGGCCTCAAATTTCTTTTTATTTGTTAATAGTGTGCAGAAAGCTTTGGCATCATTGCGCAGTTTACAGGTGATGTCGGTAGAGAGCACGTACAGAAAGTGCAATGTGCATTGTGAATCCACACTATTTTACAATCTGATCTGTCCAGGGGAAACACCGCTCGTGTAGCAACTTTACTTTATTATCTTTTGTAAATAGCTTTTTTATTTCCCTTTGTGCATCTGTTTGGATATCTGAACCTTTGGTGTGAAGGCTGCATCTGTTTTGGATAAATAGCGTTCTGTTTACTTTCTCATTCAAGTCTTTTTGTGGTTATGCTGAAGTAAGCATTTTGTATTTTTTCCTGAGGGCTCTCTGTAATTGTGAATTTGAAATTTGTGTGTCATTCTTTCCATGTTTGAGTCTTTACTTCTATAAAAGAGACAACTTCGAAGAAGTGATTTTCATTAGAGTCCTTCATTAAGTTGAAGAATGATTGCTGCACTGCCCTTTGTAAAATATTTTTTGCCATGGATTTAAAAGCTTTAATTAATTAAATGTAATTAAACCAACCAGATTGAAGAATTGATATTTGATACTCTTTCAGCTATAACTTGAGCCACAAAGAATTAAGCAAATGGCTACTTTTCTGTTATCGGGGCAACAGTTCTCAGATTATTTAAATCTTACGTAAATACAACTGTCTTACATTCCCTGTACAAAATGTGGAACGCTTCAATTTGAAATAATTCTCTATTATATCTGTAATTTTCTCATACCAAGATAAATGCTTTGTGGATAAGCAATGTAAAAAGCTGTTTGCTCTAGCCAAATCAATAGGCGCTTTGGCACATTGGCGCTTTAGCGCTTCAGTCTGGACCGCTAAATCAATATCAGCATTACTTTAAGAAGCTAGTACTGTATTGCAGCACCATTTTACCCTGACAGTTTGTTTGACAGCAATGGTATTGCTAACAACGTAGAAGGAAGTGATTTGTACAAAGTGGCTCAGTACTAATTATGCAGTCAGTGCTGAATTTAACTTTTTTTTTTTTTTTTATCATGTACAAACATGTTTTTAACACAGCCACAGTAATTTATACACATACACACACACTTGTACAAACTCCGAAAGACAGGCAAAGTAATTCAATTCTGCAATTTAAAACATTATTACTAATTGTGATAGTTTAGCGAGTGTCATGTGGCAGAGTTCCTCATAGAAAGATAATTTTGAAGCCGTGTCTACACTACACTAGACAGCATCTCTCATTTTCGCATCATATTCGTTTGTAAGGGTAATATTTAAATCTTCTATTTTGGGTCTTTGTCCTCCCCTTATTTTCAGATTTGTTGCACTCAGAGGTTAAGAAGTATGCTGCACTTTATTCACAGAGGTATTGAGTGTGCCTCATTACAGTTTTTCATTTCAACAGTTGCACAGTGTTCCCACCCACACTGAAAGGGCTTGTTACACATTCGGTGCTATGAATGTAACTGTCTGCAATAAATAAATCTGAGTCATATGCAGCAAAAATTT
This sequence comes from Protopterus annectens, assembly GCF_019279795.1. Taxonomy (NCBI): domain Eukaryota; kingdom Metazoa; phylum Chordata; order Ceratodontiformes; family Protopteridae; genus Protopterus; species Protopterus annectens. Next base: position 1,191,633,656 of record NC_056731.1, on the reverse strand, counting down.
TTATAAGCATCATCTTCCAAATTAAAGCTGTAAGCGTTCCACATTTTGTAGAGGGAATGTAAGACAGTTGTATTTATGTAAGAATTACATAATCTGAGACCCGTTGCCCTGATAATAGAAAAATACCAGAGAATGCAACTGGATAGAATGAATTTGATCCTGCATCATTGCTTTGTTTTTGTTTGTAAAAATACTGATGCACTGTAGGAAAAGCAAAGACTTTTAATAGTTATTCATGTAATAGTCTCAAAGTATGTGCTTTGTCTGTCGGGGTTGTAAATATTATGCCCTCTGAAGTACAAGATCTTATATCTGTAGAAGTTATGTTGGAAAGGTTCAAAACGAAAGAGCAAAAGTGACAGGGCTGCAGCTCTGTGAGCTATAAAGAATGTGTGGATATTAGAAAACATCTGTCATTAAAGTAGCTTCTCACCTGAAGTATGGATTCAAGAGCCCCTCAGTTAACATTTAACCCAAAATCCATTGTCAAACAATCCAAAAAAAAGTCTGGAAATCAACAATAAATACATTGCTCAATCCTGGAAAGTCAGTCCTACCCAGCCCATCCTCAACCAATAACCACTGAAGTATTGCTTCACAGTTTAACACACACTTTATGAAGACAGTAATCTCTCTCTTCCAAATCAATACTACAAATCCAACTATCCCACTCCAGGTCTCGAAGCCACAACAGACCTTCATACTTGGTCTAGTGCCAATATCCACAGCCCCTGACCAGCTTTCATCTGAATACCTTAGACTCATTGCAGATAGACTTACATATCCTGAACTGATTCTAATAATCATTCTGTCCAAGAAAAATATGTCCTCACCTTATGGGAAAAAAATCCTGCACAATACCCCTCCATAAAGGCAACTCATTGGTCTGTAGTTTAGGTTAATCACCATTCTCTCTCGCTTATCCAAAAGTTTTTAATGATGTATACACTTTGTCAACTTACTGCATATATTAGTTCTCCTTCCGCTTGTCTTCCTTACAGCATTGTTTCGGACCCAGTCACAGTACAACAACTACCCTTCTAAGGTTCACAGATATAATAAATCACAATAGAAATTTAGGTCTTCTAACCTTAGCTTTATTTCTGGATCAGTTCAAGGTGTTCAGCATAGTCCATCATTAAATTCATTCTCCTAACTAAATTCTTCTTCCAGTGAGCTTATCACCCTCCTCACTATTAGGTACCAAACAGTGAAATGGTAAAATTATTTTTTCTCTTTCCTTCCTGTATCTGTTGGAGTCCCACAAGGCACCATAGTAGGTCCACTACTGTTCTAATTTAACAGTAACTTAAACACAGCTGCCAAAGAGGCCACCATAGTACAATTACTTAGATGACTCCTACTCTAATATGGGCTGCTAGGACACTCTCCATGGTGCAAATACTCAACCAGAAGTTCTCTCCTCCATAAAAGCTTGGCTTCACAACTCCTCCTGAACCCCCCCCCCCCCCGAAAAAGAAAATTACTGCTGTTCACCCCCCAACTCTCTCTCCTCCCCCAAAAGCTACCTTTTAATACACTGTCATCCAGCAAGACCAGTATATAGCCTGTATCCCACACCAAAATACTAGGTGTGATTATAGACAACTTCCTGAAATTTGATCCCCACCTTCAGCAAGCCATAAAGAAGATGCACCAAAAGCTAGACTGCCTCTGTAGATTAAAAAGTACCTTACTGACTCTGCTTGATTAAACATAGCCACTGCTTTTCTAGTCCCCACCCTAATATATTTCTGTACTATCCTAACCAGTCTCACCTCCTCTCCTCTCTATCAACTTAGAACAGTGCTACAGTAAACTGGTCAAATCGGCAACCATCCAGCAACATTAATCCCATTACTGTTTCTCTCTAAAACAACTAAATTGGCTCCAAGTAAATAATTCTGTTATACAGTTACCACTTTCAAAAGTACTGCACAACCTTGAAAAATTCATGTCTCTTCACTCCATCATTCAGCCTTGCATTACTGGGTCTATGTTAAATATTCCAACATTCAAAATGTCGAATACCACATGGTTGAGACCATCTGGTAGACATTTGGATGTTCGAATATAAAATAAAAAAAAAAAAAGAAAAACTCGCCTTAACAGTGCGAACAGGTGGGCAAGCCCCACTGCACCCCACCTACTTAAATATACCAACACCGAGACTGCACTTCTGTGCAGAAAAGTGAAATTCTCCCATTCTGCACCGTACGGCACTTAAGTCCATCTTCGAACACTTGAAATGTCGAACATTTGGTCTTGACCATGTAACGTTCGACATTTTAAGTGTTCGAAGAATTGACATAGACTTGCATGCTGTGTGATCTTTTGAAGTGGCCGCCCTTAGCCAGGATTGCTGGCATCATTTTTCCAATAGTGAATACCCCGGGGGGGTGGCACAAATATTTTTGGATGTTATCCATGGCAGCTGCCTTTCTATTGACATTCTGTCCGTTATACTCCTCTCTCTTGTTTTTCTGTTAGCTTCAGTCATGTGCTGTACTGTGGATAAGTCCAGCTCGGGAAACTTGTACCTAGAACTCATTAACAAGTTCTTGTGGTATCTCGGATGAGAGAGTTAAGATCCGTAACATTTGTGTACACAGTAGTGACGTTTTATTCATTTCAAATGTTTTGCCTGATTCTCTAATCAGAATAGCTTGTTTATTTTTCCACCTTGTTGTATATACCTCACGAAATCCAGAGGAGATAAATTACATATGTACATTTTTTTTTTTGTTTGCATACAATGATTATAATATGTTTGTATGGTAATTATTCATACTTAACTCATTACTGTTTGACCACACAAGACTGAGAAAACAAAAAACTTTGATATATGGAAGTGCATTCCCAATGCACTTGTATAGATATCAGCATGCCTAGTAACATGATGAAATTTTTTTTGGGGGGTACTTTCTGGAATGTCACAAAAGAGTGTTCATTTTAAGACTTTGATTAGCTTGTAATTACACAAGTACTATCAGAGCATCATAGAAAATCACATTACCAAGTAAGTACTCGTTCATATAACCCTAAGAAGCATAAAATACAAACTCTAGAACATTATAGCACAAGCATATATTATAACACAGGTGGCTTCTGCACCCCCTCCTCCAAGGAATCTGTCATCATGACAGTGTACATACTCTGACTTCAGGAAGGTTGAGGAAAGGACATGTGACCGCATAGATTCTTAAAAGTGCTATTTTTTGCAGTGTATATATGCCGCGGTGGTACAGCGGTAGCGTTGTTACCTCACAGCAAGAGCGGTTGGGTAGCGTTTGAAAGACATGCGTGCATAAATGGGCGTGCCTTTGTTGAAGGTTGGGCGTCTAGCTGGCACCTCGGCGTTTCGTAAAAATCTACTGCCAATCATTACCGGACCGTAGTTCTGCTGTGGCGACCCCTAACCAGGAAAAGCCAAAAGACAAACAACAACAACATTATGTTGAGCACATCAAAAATTACTTTATATGTGGATTCTATATTGCATGCAAGCCATGCCCCAAAACGAGTATGCAAATTCAAAAATGCCTCTCCTTACATGACAGACTGTAAACCTCCACATCCATATATGTTTGTGTGTGAGTGTAATTATTGTATGAATGGAGTAACAAAACTTTGGAGCAAAGATGGACTAACATTGGCTTGAAGCTTTACTTTGGGAATACTGGTGTGTCAATGCATTTGGCTTTCTGCAACATCTCTGGGGTATCCCAAGTTGACATATGGCAGTAGTTTTTGCACCTCTTAGCCATTGCAGCACTGTTTTTGGGGGAAGGAGTCAAAGCCCCACTGTTCGCCAACATGAGTAGTGTGCTTGTGTGCAGGTTTGCAGACAAGTGTAGTGAGGCTGAACAAACCGATTTGCCCACATTAGCCATGTATTGTTTTGTGTGTGTGTACTGTGAAAGAACTGTGGAGCAAATATGTACTGATCCCTGCTGTAGGGGGACACTTGTGTAAGTGCAGTGGACTGGCAGTTAGGTAGGGATGGGAGTCCTGAGCTGACCTCAATCAATTGTTTTCATTTGCCAAAGCCATTACAACAGTGTTTTTTTTTTTTCTTTTTTCTGAGAGATGGGAAAAGCCTCCAAGCTGACCGATATGTTGTGTGGGTCTGGGAGGCTGAGTGTTTGGGGGAGCAGAGGTGTGCCTTTGTAAGTGTGGTGTGAATGTTATGCATTGTGAAATGGTGAGAGTGAGTAAAATTCAGCTCAGTGTGGTCCCTAGCAATTTCATTGTGTCTTAAGACATATACATTGCTCGGTGTTTGTCAGTGCATTGTTTGACTGCCTGTTTGGAGAGTGGTATCACTGCTATGACTGGTGGTACTGTTTCAATATGTGTGTGTCATGCATTACATATATGCCTGTGTGATGTGGGGTAGCTGCAGTGGAGAACAGATAAGTCATCTGACACATCTACCCTTCAGCGTACCCCCACAAGTGTCCCTATTTTTGGTTTATACATTTGATCTTGCATAATACAATCTATAATGCTTTTTGAAAAAGGTGTTTGGAATTTTGACAAATAATGACATTAATTGCAATGAAAGACAATTTTTTTATTTTTCAGAAAAGGAATGTTAATTTATGTAGTCTTATTTGTGAGCTTACGAAGTCAGTGTTATTGCCATTTTCAAAAGTATTTGATTTGGAAGCTTTCTCTATGAGTTTGTTGCTGAGAGGATGAGAGGTAAGCTTCAAGTATTAAGACAAACTACATAAAAACAATCATAACAGCAAGAACCAGGAAACATTAGAGGAATGGAAGGTCATTTGTTCAGAAAAAAAAAATAACTGTTTCATTGTTATTTAAAGCTTTGCATTAAAATACCATAATTCAGATTATGCTACAACAGAAAAACTATGCAAATATTACAATGTGAGCAGCCAGAATGCAATTCATATCGAATATTTTACTCTGCACATTTAACAAGTGGATAGATTGACCTAAACTGTGATGTATTTTTTTTTAATGATTCCTGGAAAATGCTGTTTAGGGGTGAAGACCTATATGAGGGAACAGTTTTAGTGGTACACAAAGCTGTGCCTTGTCTTGATGTCTATTGACATGCAAAGTTTACTAATTTAGTTGAATCTAGCCAAGCTGAAAATGTGAGACTGTAGCTCATTGAAGGAAGGGAGATGGGAGGGAGTAACTTGGCCAGGAACTAGCACTTGTAAAACTGCTTTTTGTAAGAAGTCTTTTTTAATTCAACAATTTGACACTTTTTTAGGTTCATAGGACGATACTAGGCTATTGGCCTGGAGGCCCTTATAAGCCTAGCCAAGAATTTCACCCATGTTCCCACAAAGTCAGCACCTGTTTTCCCTGTCCAGCAGGGACACAGGTGGTATCCCAGGGTGTGTATTTTCGTCCAGGTCCCTCATAAGAGGGCTAGTGAGGTACCTTGCTTGACATGGAGAGGAACTCTATTCCATAGATGGGAGAGTCATTGTGATACTTTTTGCAGGCTTCCTTCAGAGAATGACTAGTACATCAGTAGGAACAACATTTGTGAAACTGTGCAGACCAGTCAATAATGCATGAGCTGCATACTCTCAAACTTGGCAGTTTTTTCAAGGGTTCCATTCTAAGTGAATGGAATCGTAGCTTGAGAACAAATAGTAGGGTTACTTACTCTCAGAATCTGTGCTCTTTTGGTGCATTATATGACAGATTTAGCTTTAAAAAGGACTTTGTGTCTGTCCCCATGAGGGCAGAGAAGGATGGAAAAAATAAAAAAAATAGGAATGAGTACTTTATTTTGCAGCTTTGGAAGGTGCAATAATTCATGGTAAGATAAAAATGTATGTTTTATCATTTCCCCATAGTGTGTGTTTTTTTTTTTTTTTTTTTTTTTTTTTTTTTTCTTCAAACTGGTTACTAGATATTAAACCAGTCATTTCCCCTATGCAAGAGTGAGAAAAAGTACATCAAATTCTCTTGTATCGTGCTCTTTTGACCAGACTTTTTTTTTTACATAGTGTCTACATTTCTTAAAACGGAACAAGGAGAAAGAGAGAAGGAAAGAAAATACAAAAAGGGGCACCTGTTTACCTTAGTATTCCCATTACGCTCAAAATAACTGAGAAAGCTTTAATTTATAGCATGCAGATTATATCCTGCGTTATAAAAAATTCTACTGTTAAGAACATTCTTTTTACTTAAACTCCTTCCTTCCTCTCCCCACCAAAATGTTCTTTCAAACATAAATAACATGAAGTGGGGCATATGCTTTATAGTCTCGTACAAGTAACAAGTCGAAAAAGTCCAATCTTTCTGGATTTTCTTTTGTCATGTTTCACAATTTCCGAGTCGCTAGTTAAATTCCTGTTGATCTCCATCACCCAAATCCAGTCTGTTTCATTTTCAAAATACTCCAAGTGGTTCTTGTCAACTGTTGTGCTTTTTTGTCTCTCTTAAGCATTTTCTGTTGAAACATTGAAAAAGGTTTCACTTCCACAGTCTCTCTGTGGGCTTTATTACCAGAAGAACAAGAAGAATCTCATTCTGTTTCATAACTCACTTTTTTTGTTGGACAAACTTTTTTTATTTTTCTGAAAATAGCTGAGTACAGTAGCTTGTACCTCATGCAGGCTTGACATTCTCGGATTAGTGAAATAAATTTACTCCTGTTCTGTTTGGTGTATAGTGAGTAATAATTTTCCACAAAAACACTGTCGCCCACTTTTAGTACTTTGTCCTTGTGCCACAGTTTTGTCAGAATCAACTCATTCTGCTAGTAGGATTGCATCTTTTCTGTTAAAGGTCTAGGCTGCTTTCTCATGGCCAGGTTTGGTGCATACACATGATGTGACCTTTCAAGTTAACAGCTCCTGCTGTGGAGTACCAGTCCAGTTGCTTATTTGTGATTTCATAAAATTAATACTGTCTGTTCCTTCCAGCTTCTCTGTTAAAGCAGAAAATGCCAGGTTTTCCTTCCATGCTTTGTCCTCTAATTCTGTTAATTTATTGAAGTTTTTTTTCTTGACCAGTCTCAGATTTAGCCAGCCTTTCATAGGTTCATACTAGGCTATCTGCCCTAGGGCATTTATAAGTCTAGCCAGAGTGTGTTTGGCTTTCGCCACCAATTTTAAATGAATTTTGCTATGCCCTTTTTCGAGGTTAGTATACTGTGCCTCTGTCTAACAGTGACACAGAAGTGATACCCGGATTAAACCTACGATCTCCCATCCACTCATCAAGATTCCTCTTGAAGAGAGTCAATGAGGGACTCTGCCTAACCTGGACTGGGATTTTATTCCCGAGTTAAGGGAGCCTCTGGGTTATGAATCTGTCCCTCCAGCATGTCCTATTTATTTCAGTGCTGAGGTTCAAGTCTCTCGAGTGCTTAGCTCGATGGGATTTGGATTTTCTGAGGTGAAGCATGTCCATTAATTCCGGGGTTGGACATGGCTTTATATGTCGGGCACAGATCGCCACTGAGCAGGCGGTATGCCACTGAGTAGAGCTGGAGTTTCTTTCACCGGGCAGCATATAGCATCTGTTTGAGCCCTTTGATCCTCTTGGTGAGGTACTTTTGGGGTCTTTCCAGTTGCTGCAGGTGTCTGGTAAGGTACATCCCAAAAGGGGCATTGTACTCCATTATGGGCCTGATGAGGGATGAGCAAAGAGGCACGATGACCTCCCCTGATCTAGATGTGAATCCCTTCATGATTAGGTGGGCTATATAAAATGTTTTTCTAACCACTTTGGCCACGTGGTTTTCAAATGAGAGATTGCTATCAACTTGGGTCCCCAGGTCCCTAATTACTTCTTCCGTACTTAATGGATTACCACCTATGTGGTAATTTGTGCCCCTTTGTTTTTGCCAAAGGGGATGACTATACACTTTTTGGCGTTTAGCTTGACGCCATGGCTCTGGCACCAGTTGTCCGTTTCTATGAGGCCCTTTTGTAGGATGCTTGTGTCGGCTGGAGAGTTGGTTATGGTGCCTAGTTTGCAGTCATCTGCTAACTTGGTCAGCCACAGTCCTTCCGTGTTGGCCTGTACCTCCGAGAAATATATACCGAACAAAAGAGGTCCCAGGACTGAGCCTTGTGGGACGCCACTTGTAACTGGTTTGGAGTCTGACCATGGCTCCAGCAATTCTATCCATGTGGGTTCTGTCCTTGAGCCAGTTTGCAACCCATCTAGTGACATAAGCTCACCAGCTTAAATATAAACCCCTATCTATAATGCCCGAGTGGGGTATTGTATCGAAGGCTTTTGCGAGGTCCAGGTAGGCTGTGTGGACCACCTTCCCCTTGTCAGTGGCCTTGGTGACTGTTTCAAAGAAATCAACCAGGTTTAAGAGGCAGGATCTACCCTTAACAAAGCCGAACTGGGTAGGATCCAGTGTCTGTAGGTCCCCAATATCTTTATGAGGTCCATGATGATCCTTTCCATAGCTTTGCAGACCACGCTAGTCAGGCTTATGGGGTGATAGTTTCCAGGATCCGTTGAGGCACCACCTTTGTGGAGAGGGACCACTGTTGCTGTACGCCACTCTTTGGGTACATAGCCTGTAGTAAGGCTGAGATTGAACAGTTGTTTTATGTTTGGATTTAGCTCTTCTTGGAGTTCATGTAGGACGCAGCCCGGGACACCGTCTGGTCCCATTGATGCTGTGTTTTTTGCTTTGGAGAGGGCGGCTCTTAACTGAGCATCTGAGATCTCAGGGGGGGCAGCACTCTGCTGGGATAGATATTTGCCCTTTTGGTGGGGGGGGGGTTTGCGCTGAACCTGTCAGCTAGGATGTTGGCAATGTCTGTGGGTTCGGTGTATTTTTTTGTCATTTTGGACTAATTCTGAGCATATCTGGGAATTCTCACCCAGGTTCCTAACATAACTAAAGAAAGCCTTGTGATTTATCCTTAGTGTCCTGTGCAATTTTTCTCTCGAAGCTGGCCTTAGACGATATTATGAGTGCCCGTAGTTTTTTGCTAATACTGATCAGAGATGCCTTCCCTTTTTGGGATTTTGCTCTATCATGTAGTAGCTTCCTCCTTTTCTTCAATTTCGCCTTTGATTTTTTGCAGTTTTATCACCTCATCTGAATATTTGTTTACAGTTTCTTCCATTTTTTCCAACCTTTTGTTGCTTCAGTTGTTGGACTCCTTCAGTGTTTTGTTTATTTTAATCAGCAAGGTTACTGGAAGTCATGTCTTACCAAAGCTGGATCTTGCATTGCTTTTTTGCTTAACAGCTGCAGAATTCTTCCCAGTCAGTGTTTTTTTCCTTACCTTTTGTGATCGATTTTTCTTTCGGGATCTCTGAATTTCTTTTTTGCTGGCATCCAGGCAGTGCATTTACTAGCCAGTTACAGAAATTTAACGAAAAATTAGTTTTACTGGCTCTCTCTTCTGAGTTTCTGGTTTCACACTGGGAGAGCTGAAATTAAGCTGTTACTTGATGTGCAGCCATCTTGGAAATCCAAGGAGTGAATTTCTTTGCGCTTGGCTTTAGTCCATGGTCCTGACACCGTGGGTTTGTGAGATTTGTTAGACCCTTTTAGATGATATTGGTGTCCTGTGGAGAGCTGATCTGTTTGTGCAATCATCTGCATTTTTGTCAACTAGAGGTGCATGTTCCTCTGAACAGTATCATCCTCAGCAAGAGGATTTTCTTTAATCTTTTCTCTCTCCTCTCTGCCATTCTCTCTCTTTCTTTGAGGAGCAAAGCAGTGTAGCAAATTTTCTCTCTTAGACCTGTGATGATGTTTTAGGTTAATTTTTGTATACTTAACACACCAACACAGTAGAAATGTGCTATCTTGTTTTTCTGAACCATCAATGTGACCAACGGTCTCTCTGCAACCGCCCCCCCCCCCTCTGTGTGAAATCTTTTGATTTTGTATAACTTAACTTTGTACCACAGATTTACACTACTTGGCATGAAAAGTTTTATTAGGCTGTTACTTGTCCCCTCTTCCCATGAAACTTTGTTTCTATATTCTTGCTTTAGATTTCCTATGCTGCCTGCAAATGTTTAAGCACGAAAAACCAATGGTTTCAAGCTGTACGTCGCCAAGATGGTGCACGGAATAAAATACAAGGTCCCAAAAAGAAATTCCAGCACTCAGAATAATAATTCCAGTATCAGATGTTGAAAAACGACCCAAAAAGCAGTTAAGAAATACAAAAGTACTTTAATAGTAAAGTGGAACAAACATTCAGGTTGCTCCTTCATGCAGCCATTCGGCTCAACTGAAAAAACATCGATCGGTGACTGATTTCTCCCCCTGGCGTCATCGGTGTGAAATTACAACAAAGCATCACACCAGCTCATATTTTATGGTGAGAGACCACGTGCATAATGTATACATCTTATGATACAAAAAGCAAAATAAACAAATGTATACATACATTTTCTATTTTTGTACACATATATATGTCATCATACTTCATTAAATGTCACTAATATAAATATACATACATACAACTACATATACCCAGGAAAGGGTAAGGCACACTAAACAGAAGAAATATATATATATATATATATATATATATATATATATATATATATATTTTTTTAAGAAAAATATTGAAGAAAGTGAAATGACTCTAGAGAAAATAAAGTAATAAAAACATAGAAGAAAATAAAAGTAAATAGAATCAATTTAAGCTACCAATGGTCATTAAGACCAGGTTTATACATGGCCCCAAGTTTAATCATCCACATTCTTTCTTCTAGAGTTTTTGATATTAAACATCTTATTACTTGTCGTACAGAATGGGTTATATATATATGGCAGTATGCCAATGTGGTTCCTTTTATATTGGGCAAACTTCGAGAAGTTTGAAAAGCAGAATTGCTTTACACTTGAGTGATATTAATTGCAAACGTGCTAGAAGTGCTCTTTATAAACATTTATGCTATTATAACACTGCTTCTTTTGTCTTTGTTGGTATTGATGCCATTAAAGGTAGTAGACTATCTGACTTTACTAAACATCAGATCTTGGACAAGAAAGAAAGAATGTGGATGATTAAACTTGGGGCCATGTATAAACCTGGTCTTAATGACCATTGGTAGCTTAAATTGATTCTATTTACTTTTATTTTTTCTATGTTTTTATTACTTTATTTTCTCTAGTCATTTCACTTTCTTCAATATTTTTCTTAAAAAAAATTATATATATATATATATATATATATATATATATATATATATGACTCCAGGGGGCGAAATCGGTCACTGATCTGTGTTTTTTCAGTTGAGCCGAATGGCTGCATGAAGGAGCAACCTGAATGTTTGTTCCACTTTACTGTTAAAGTACTTTTGTATTTCTTAAGTGCTTTTTGGGTTGTTTTTCAACATCAGATACTGGAATTATTATTCTGAGTGCTGGAATTGCTTTTTGGGACCTTTATTTATTTATTTATTTATTTATTTATATATATATATATATATATATATATATATATATAATTTTTTTTTGGTGTGTGTGTGCATTTATTTTAGTCCGTATTTCTTACTTGGTTGATTTAACTGTATTCTCTCTAGGCTGCAGTTTTCCTTTCCTAGTTTTCATCTGTCTTTCTGTCTGATTCCTTTTTGAGAACTGATTATATTTTTTTTAGGAGGTGACAGAACCATTAGTTTTCGTAGCAATAGCTCTGTTGCAGTCTTTATAAAAGAAATCTAGCCAAAGAATTCTGCCTCATGACCTACATACCCTGTGAGTTATTGGTTTGGGGCTTTAGCTTTTGTTTACTGAATTTGATATTTTGTGTTGGTTTTGATTGGAGATAGTAAGCTTGCTTGGATGGGATTGCTGTTTAAGGACAAATGTGAAAAAAGGGACTGTTCTGTCTCACGTTGGTCTAAGCCATTTCAATTTGGTGATGACAGGCCTTACTAGAGGAGACTTCCTGTTGTAGATCCAAGGTATGGAGTCTGTCCCTTGTGCTTGTGTTTCTGCTGTTGCAGCTTATGGTATAGAGCTGTCTGGTGCACCTTAAAAATGTCTATTTCTGAGTTTATAAAAATACATTTTGTAAACTGTAAGTTCAGTGAATATAGTATTTTTTTTTTCTCTTTTCCGGGGGTTACCTGGGAGCAATGTCTGAATAAGTGACTTGTTTAGACACACAGTAGGTGAATGGAGGCTGTAGAAATCCAAACTCGTGAGTGATAGCTCCCCCCCCCCCTTTGACCTAGGAGCACATAAATGTAAACCTCTGTGCCAGACTGTCAGACTAATGTGCTTCCAGGGTCATTGATTGACCTCTCCATTTGTATCCTGCTGGCCTCTCTAAGCTAGGTATTTTTGTTTTGTAGCTTTTCACAGAAGCGTGAGTGTTGATATTGATTGAATCCAATGTGATGTAAACTTTGTTGCAAGTCTAGATTGAGTCTTTTACCATTCCCTTCTGCTTATAAGGCAGATCAAGATTATATTCCTCTTGCTTTCTTCATGGACCCCATCCTCATCAGGTCAGAGTATGGTGCAGTTTACCAGGGAATCTGGTGACTTCTAGCCTCTGCAGTTGCTGATTTGAACAAATGTTTTGATGGCAACTTCCTTGGATGTGGTTGGCCCACAGAGGTTTGTGCTTTTGGCTGTGGTTATGTCTTCAGTGCCAGTGGTCACAGCATTTAAACTCTTGGTGCCCAAGGCCCTTCTAGCTCCAGGCTTTAGGCTCAATTGTTTGATGTTGGTGTTGGCACTTCTTCCTCTCTCACCACTCTGGATTTTGGCAGCATTAGTCTTGGGTGCCCAGGGTTCTGTCTCTGGATTCTGTGTTGATTGAACTTTTCCTTGTCTGGTCAGGTTGCCCTTGTGACTTTAGCGCCATTTAGTGCAGAGTCCCCCATGTTCACTGCTTTTGATGCCAGCTAGTGTGCGATAGTCATAACATTGATGGTGTACCCAGTGGTTATTTTTATGTCTGCAGCTTCCTGTCACTCTAGAGTTAGAAGCAGGAGATGTCTGTAAAAACCCATATGCAGATATCCAGTTTGCCATTGCATTTTTTTGTTCTTTGTTCTTGGACATTTTCTTTACCAGTGAGCCTGAGGAAAGTAGATTTAAGAGGAAGTATCTCTACTTCCCCTTGGGGTCTCCTGTTCAGGACATGAAAGACTGGACTGAGAGAGACTCCATTTTCCAAAGTTTGAAAAAGTTCTTAAATTTGCTTGCCAGAAGGGACATTGGCCTTCTTGCATCACTTTATTTCTTGAAAGAGTTGTACAGGTCTTCCCCTCTCCAACTTCATTGTTCTAGATGATGCTTCCAGTCAACAACATTTTGTATCCCTAGTCACTTGGGAGGAATGGAAGGACTCTGATGTGGTGGTCCCTAGTCTAGGAAGACTCTACTATAAATACTTTACCTCTAGAGGCTTGGGATACTGTATGCCACCTGCTATAGTCTCATTGTTGTGCCAGCCCTAAAGTGGAAACAGTCTTTAAAAAAATCAGACAATCCCCCCCCCCCCCCCCAAAAAAAACGAAACAAAAAAAAAAAAATAGTTCATATCAGTAGATTGTTGTGGGAAGCATGTGTTTGCATCTTCCATTTTTACCATAAGGGTGCCGGATTATTTTATATATACATTACTGTTCCATTGAAATCTTGTGGATGAATTTCACAGTGTTCTAAATAAGTTGTGGAATGATGAGCAAGATCTTGAAACACAGCTGAAGCCCCAGGTGGCAGCGATGATGTTCCTTTCAAACCTTTCAATGCTTCTAGAGAAAAATGCTATACATGGATCACTAGAGCACTAGGTGCTGGAGTTACAGTATGCCTTTGTGACTATCTGCAGCTAACCAATTTTTCACCAAAAATTTCAAGGCTTCTTTCTTGTGCACCTCTCTTAATGTTTGGATTCTTTTTTTGAATTACAGATGAAAGAAAAGCTTCAGGAAAGCAAAAAAAGGTAGCGCTAATAAGATACCGACGGCATTGTGGTTCCATTTCCAGACACCAGATAGACCTTATTATAGGACTTGAAAGCAATTCAGGAGTGGTGCCCAGCAATAGTGGAACCGACCTTTTTGGTGGGTTACTTTGGCAGTGGTTGTGGCTCTTTCCAGAATTAACACCCACCACAAGGCAGAAACATTTTAGTAGAATAAACAAATGTATTTCCCCTTTGCTGGGCAGTCCTAGGACATGGCTTGTCCAACTGGCTACCTCTAGAGGCATATGAGGCTTGCCTGTCCACTCTAACTTCCTGAGTAGTTGGCCATCCATGCAGGACAGGTGGATCAGGATAGTCCTATGTAGACATTACAGGAGCTGTTGCACACTCCATCAAAGCCACTTGCCACCCTCTTTCTCATTATGCACTATCCACCTCTGTCAAAGGCAGATAACAAGGGTGGGAGAGAGAGAGAAGCATTCTCTGAAAAAAGAGAACCATACAGCAGACCTCGCCAGATCAGAGAGAGAGAGAGCAAGGATTTTATTCAACATCCTTTTTTCATTCCAAAGAAAAAGGATCCAAGATCCATTTTAGATGTATTCCCCAAGGACACATTCTGAGTGACTGACACAAAGGCAAGACCAGTTCTTCATCCTTTGGGGGGATTCAGAGGAAATTACTGCTGATTTTACTTCTGTGCAAGACCAGAAGCCTTGCAGGAAGCCTTCTTGGTGGAGTGGTAGGATTGTGTGATGTTATTGCACATGCCAATTTCCAGCCTGGGGATTCTGACAGGCTTCACGTGCATGATGTTCCTAGTGCCGCTTGTCATATCTATCCATTAATCCCTTGCTACTTGGGCACTGCAAATGTGTACTGCACTGTCAACATCAGAGTACTTGGGGGACCCACTCTGTGGTTTAATCGTGTCTGAGGGAGCCTGTGTGTGTACACATGGTAATCGGGGGACAGCTTGTTGGCCAAGCAGGTTGAGTAGGATGATGTATGCAAAAAGTCTCTGGATAGTCTATATACAAATAATTCTTCTTGCCTTTCAAAGGGTGACTGGATGTGCTCGTTTTAGTTCTCTAGGATGCTTGCTTGCACGTCAAAATAGTAAAGGAGTTATAGAGGTTTATGTGCTTCTGGGTAGGAGCCAATCCTTTCCAGTTTTGGACCACTCCATTTGTGTCCCCATAGACCTTCAATGTATTTATTAGATGGTTGTGGTGGTAGCTCACTAAAGGCTGCAAAGAACTGAAATTATTTCCTTACTTGGACAAGTAGCTCCTAGCTGCATCAATGCTACAGGCTGTACTCAAGACATGTGAGATTACATTGCTAACATTCTAGACCTCAGGCTTGGCACTGGACACTGAAATTTCACAGCGGAGGCCCTAACAGAACCTGAGTTTCACATAATTTAACCTAGACAAGTAGAATTGCAGAGTCTGTTTATATCCCAAGGTACTTTTTCTCATTCAGAGAACAGTAAATTTCATTCTTCTACAATCGTCGTTGCAGACTTTAGTGTCTTAATATACTGGGTTGGAAGGCAGTAGCTGCATTTTTTTTTTGTTAATTATTTTATTATTCCACCAATGAACTCTCAGAACTCTGAGGTGCGAAATGTCAAACTGTTTCTCCCAAACCAGGATTTCTAACTTATGCACTTTGCATCTGCATTGGTGGATAGTCGCACCCAATCTCTCTGGGACGTCTTTAATCTTCCCTTTCCCAAATGTGACCATCACCATGGATGGAGCAGCCATGGTAGGGGAGAAGGGGCATGTCTGTCTTAGGGGCATGGGCCCAAGTAGAGGCCAAGTTGCACCTTAATGTTTTGGAGATTGGTACTGCTTACCTTGTTGTGCCTTAATTCACTTCTACAGAGTGCTCTTTCCATACACACAGATGATATTGCCATAGTCTTGAATATGAAAATCAGGGAACATCCCAATTTTATTTTCTTTGTAGAAAGACCATGCAAATATTGGAATGGGCTATATTGTCAGTACACTTTTTTGCAATGTGTGGGTTGCGTCCAAGCTCTTTAGTGGACAAGTTCAGTCTCTCTCCTTTGATGCCACACAAATGGTCTCTAATTTAGTCTGTTGCATGGAGCATTTTCCATGGCTTTGAGAGCCTTGGTGTGATCTTTTACATTCCTGGACGACTCCCAAGTACACTTTACAATTTCCCTCATTCCCCAATGAGGCAGTTACCCAGGGACACTGTAATCCAGATTTGGACCTTTGGACTTCATCTTCCTCCTTCCCTGCTCATTCCCAAGTTTATACCATGCTGAAAGTGAATACCAGCAAATCCATAGCAATTTCCGTAGCTCACATCTGGATTTAGCAAATTTAGCGCTCCCTCTCATGACCTTCTGAGGAAGCCTCTGCATCTGAGATCTTCCAGAGCCCTGCTCGATCACCTACCCTGGAGGCTTGGTCTGTGCTCTGCATCTGAGATCTTCCAGAGCCCTGCTCGATCACCTGCCCTGGAAGCTTCGTCTGTGTCTGCACTCCTAGAAACTATCTACTTTTGTTTCTTAACTTCCATGTATGGCTAGGGAATCTTGCTTACCCTATTAGAGTTGGCCTTTTACTTACCTCTGCTTAGATTCTCAGTACAAAGAAAAATGTATAAGAGAATGTGGTCTAGATTTGTTGCTTGGGTTACTCATAGGTACTTGGCTCCTTTTTTGTGCACTGTCCCTCATGTCTTAGATTATTAATCCCAAATGCTTGATGTGGACTAGGACTCCAGTTTAAGTTTTGTATCCCTCTTAGCAATGTCATATTTCCACCAGGGCCTCCAAAATGTTCCTTGCTTTTGCAGAAAGTATAAAGAGCCTTTTAATAGTAGACTATTAAGGAATGTACTGCTAATAAAGAGTCCCCTGCTTGTGTGGAATCTTTGTTCTTGAAGAAATAAACTGTACCTCTATTGCAGGCCTCTTAATCCAAGTTAACATTTTTAACATGGAAAACTTTTTTTTTTTTTTTTTTTCTTCTAGTGGCAGTTATTTCAGTTAGATTAATTTTGGAATTACAGGCTTTAGTTGATTATCTATAGTTAAGTTTTCATCATGAATGAGTATTTGTGTATTAATCCTTTATGTCCAAAGTGGCTATGCAGACTAATATTAAAGCAGGCTTTTAACCTCCCAATCTTGTTTCCCAACTACTTCAACTGAAACATGATTACCAATGCAGTGTAAGATCAATGTCGGGCTTCGAACTAAACCCATAGGGTAGAACTGTTGCGTCGACAAACTCTAAAATGAAAGTTAAGGCTTCTGGCCATTCCTGAAAAGGGTGTACTTCTTTGTAAAAGGGTTTTAAAACTGGTAAATTGATCTCTCAGACTTTAACCTTATGAAATGTAAGGCTAACTATGAGCTAAAGATTGCAATTTGATCCTGTTAACTTTCTTCAGAAAGTCACTAAAAACAATAAACAACCACTTATACTGAAGTTGTATATTTATTTCACAAATAAGCACTTTATTGTGTTGCTGCACTTCATCAGACCATACAACAATGCACAAATCTACAGTTTTTAAATAGAAGCAATAATCACGTACAATTAATTTTAAAAAATTACTAACCATGGATCTCTAATTTTAAAATCAGTGAAGTAACCTCCTAGCTTTGAGCGCTGGTTTTAAAAGTACATTGTCATTAAGGCCAAAGCCTTTATCTCCCTGCAGCAATAGGATCCATTTCAATTCATCACATTCTGTTCTGTCCGTTAAGTTATTTGAATATAAGAGGTGGTAATCTAACTGTAAAACCATAACTTCAAAGCTGTGTCCATTATTGGATTTTACATGCTTGTTAAGAGCAGTAGACACTTCATTCCTTCTAATGTCCCCTAGATGCTGTAAGATTCACTCTTTCAGAGTGCAATTTGTTTTTTCTACATAGTAATTTGGGCATTTCTTGCACATGGCTAACTATACTAAATCTTTACTTTGGCAATCTGCATACAACTGGGGAGAGTATTCGGTTTTAGTTACTAGGTGAACAATTCTTTTGTAGTTAGACCCACATGCCTTACAGGATCTACAGGGGTATGTATCTATTATTTTAGAATACAACGGAAATTTCCTATTTTCTTTTATATAAAGTAGACATCCCATTTCTGAAACAAAATCCTGGATTATTCACTACAGCCCCTCAGTTATTCATCAGTTAACAAAATGGGCCAGTTTTTCTTTATAACATCACATACCATGTTAATGTTATTAGAATAGGTCAAAGTCACATTCACATAATTTCTTCTTTTTTTTTTCATAAACTATTCAAGCTTTCTTCATTACATCTACATTTAGAGAAATAAGGTCTTAACTTCTCTTTTCTAGTTAACCTCACTTCATTAACCAAATCTTCCACTTTCTTTTTCTTGTACCTCCTTCTTCAAATTCATTACTTATAGAACTGACTACCCCTTCAAGTTCTCTGTCATCTGTATATAGTTTAGAACCTTGTAAAAAAAAACTGTCCCTTTTAATACATTTTTATAAAAGGTGTGGTTGGGATGCATACTTGTATGGTGTAAGGCTTTTTGGCACTGGCTCTCTGCAACAAATATGAGTCGTGAAATAGCAGGGAGGAATTGTAACATTTTAACAACTAATAAAGATGATTTTAAAATTTTTATAATTTTAGCGATTACTTCTTTGATGTAGAAGTAACAGAACTTTTAACAAAAGGGATTACCTTTATGCCATCGAAGTACACAAATTTAGCTTGGACTCTTATAGATTTAAACTGTTTCATCAAAGTTGAATTTTAAAATGATCTTTCAAGATTCAGCACCATTATCCAGTGCTCTTTGGCTTGCCAGCCCTTTAACCCATTTCAAAAAATATGCGAACTGCACTTAAGAAATTTGTTGGGGAAACGCAAGTATTCATAGAGAGCTAACCTAACCAGGATCGAGCAAAACAGATTACCAGGTATTACAAAATCTGGCCTTAGGTTTATGAAACCTGACGACAAGGGAGGGGATCTGGTAGTTATGAAACAAGAAGAATGTAAGAAACGTATGTGCTTGATGCTGAATGGAAGTATGTACTGACCAACCTCTAAGAATGAGCTAAATCAAGCATACAGTAAGATCAGGAACCAATTAAATTATCTGTTTATTGAAGGAAGGATCTCTATTGAAGAATTGTGCTATGTAAGTATTTTATCAGCTGTCAAGCCTTTGCTTTTTGGTATACGAAAACTCCATAAGGATACCAATAATTCACCAGTGAGACCAAAAGTGGATAGTAGAGGCTCATTTGAAACGAGCTTGCGCAAAATTCTTGGACTTCAAACTCAAGGATTTGTTAAAAGGTGAACTACAAATCTACAAGGACTCCTGGGACTTTGAGGGAAGTTGATGTTAAGGACTTGTATACAGTTATCCCACATAACTTGGGTATAATTTGGTTTCAGATTTTTTTGGAGGAAAAAGATATGAGTACATATTTAATTAACCTTCTGGAAGAGTTGCTTGAAGTAGTTCTAACAGTTTTAATTTGTTTGATGGCCAATATCATCAAACCAAAGGAGTAGCCATGGGTGCTAATTGTGGGTCTATCTATGCTAACATTGTGATGGCGTGATGGGATAACGCTTGTATTGAACGGACGTTTTAATCGATTCATTCGGTTTTATATTGGATACCTTGATGACTTGTTTATCGTATGTGTGGATGCTTTTGCTTTAGTTGCCGTGCAACTTTTCTCCGTGCAGGAGGATTTTTTGACTGGTACACTTCGTTTTACTTCCTGCTGGGGGCCATGGATCTGTTGCTGGCTGTGTGATTTATCTGCAGCCGTTTTTTTCTGCTTTTTTTGTCTCCATTTGGTTCATTTTTTGCTTCCAAGTGCCATCTGGATTTTATATTTGCCTCTTTACTACACACATGGTCTTTTGGGCTGTGTAATTTGTTTTTGTACAACTTTCTACATTGTTCTGTTCCTGTCGATGTATTTTCATGCTAACTTGGCATCTCTTCATGAATAACTTGCAGGACTACTGACCTTATGTATATACATATATTTATATAGGGTTGTAGTTTATACTGTATTTTTTACATGAAGTTTTGATGGTGGCAGGGGTTCAGATGATTTCCGAGTTTTTCATCCAACGTTTGACTCCATTTTTTGGGCGCTTTTTGAGTTGCTTCCACATTATATTACGGAGTGCAGTTTGCGACGAGAACTGTTGCCTTGTTAAATTGTTGTTCTCTCTTGGACAAAGAATTCATGCATAGAAACGCTTATGGGTTTCATCAACGCTTTGTGAAGTTTTAAAACATCAGTGACTATTGTGGACGCTTGTGAGGGAACTATTGAACAATAAGAACAATATGATTTTCAGCATTGTTAATGTTCTTCTTTTGTGTCCTATGTATACTGAATTGGTCTAGCCTTATTGTGATTCTTTTTGGCTTATTAGACCATTCCGATTTGCAGGTTTCTGTTCTTCAGTATTGAGCGACTTTTGGGTTTAGTAACATTCTTTTTTCTTAATACATACTGAATGTCTTGCAACTTCTTTTAGCATCATAGCAAGATTTTGATAATTGCATATTTTTTATATGCTAGACAGATTCCTTTTTGGATCACATATCCAATATAGAGGCCTTGTTCGTTTTCTATTTATAATGTACAGGTATTGGATATGGTGGCCTTCGCAAAGGCTGTGTATCTCAATTTATTTGATTGTTTTATTTTCCAAATTATTTCGGAGAACTATTAATGTCAGCTTGACCAATACATGTCAATTGGGGATGTTATATGTTTCTCACAATTATAGGATAAGTTTTTTTCAGAATATGTTTATACCTGAACTTAGTATTTTGTAAAGCTCCCCCTTGCATCTTACATTTGGGTGAGATAAGTGGTCTTTTACCATAATATAGTTTTGTTTTATGTTTTCATTTACCAACATACGGGTCTAATTCTATTGGTGATTATTTATGATAATATTCCACCTAGGGGATGGCAGCATATATCATTTTCTAATTTTTATCAACATGTTTGGGTCCAATATTTGTGAAGATTAAAGTTTTGATCTTTACAAATTGTAGTGAGTGGTCAGGGTTAGCCCCCTAATTTTCTGAGTATGATCTAATTGAATTTTTATTGTCAGTTTTGGTGAAATTATTTGCAACTAATATATATTATTATATATATATTTTTGCATCATTGCCCAAGTCTTTTTGCAGTGTTATTATATACTTTTTATTGCCATCTTATTTTATCTTATTTGACATTTCATTAAGCATATATTGTTTTTGACCATTGGTATTTGGCTATATTTGATTTTGGAAACGTAGCAACACAAGACAGGTGATATTTAGCCTGTCTTTTAGAGCTATTATTGTTCCCCTCATATTGACGTGGCACTTTTATGTGAAGCCATTATTGTCATTTCTATTACCAGATAAAATGGATCTTTTTAATTTGGTTTCAGGGCTTTCTGCAGATAGAGCAGATTTGAGTGCATTTGGTCTTGGTGCATGTTTTATTGGTAATTCTTCTAATGACCCCTTGGGACCTGAGCCATCATGCAGTTTAGCCTTTGACAATCTTTACAAGCACCTAAAATTGTTAAGATCTAATGTTTGGCATTCCAAACTTTTCAAAGCTTGTATTGCAAAAGGAATCGCACCAAGGGGTCTCAGAATTCGAATTCAACCACATGTGGGGCAGCCAGTTGAGGAGCTCAACGATCAATGGTCTAATATACAACAGCATGCTACTATGTCATTTGTTGAAGCTTTGGATAAGTATTATGACATAATCATTGATTCTGAAATTAACACTGTTATGGACTTATGCAATGATGTACAAAAATTTGAGGGGGAAATATTCTTCAAGAAATATCTTAACAATGTGGCCAATGATCTCACCAACTTTGAAGAACAGTTAAAATTCAGAAAATATTTAAGCGGGATCTAAATGATAATCAGGGAGCTAACCCCTTTAGTTTTCCTTCCAAACATGTTCGTTTGAACCCTCATCCGGTTAAAACACCAAGAAGAAAGAGACCCAGATCCATATTACGTAACAAAACTATAACAAATGGTTCATCTACTGATGATCCTTCATCATATACAGATAGTGATATACAGCCAGCATCGGATTCACCCAACCCCAAAAGAGCCCAAGGCTTTGTCCCTTTAGGGGGAAATACAAAACGTGGAGGCAGAAAACACAAAAAGAATCGAGAATATTCAGAGTCTGTTAGAAATGGTAATACAGAAATAAGCAATGTTAATTCTAATGTTCTAAATTTGTCTGATTTTGTTTTGTCTTCATCACAAGTGGACATTCTTAATAAAGGCTTAACTTTTATTCCTGGGTTTGTTATTTCTGAGGACCAATTGGTCCAGGATGTCTTGTCATTTTGTAGAACTCTTAATTTGAAATTACAGTTTGGAGATGGGATGCATCTTATGATCATAATAAATTTATTTATCATAAATCTAAATATCTTCCTCCAATGCACCCCATTGTACACTTGTTTCAGAATATGATTCTCAAAGATCTACATTTTGATAGATCTGAAACTCGTTTTAAACCCAATAATTTGTCATCCAGTGAAAAACAGGCTATTGTTGAACTACAACAAAACAAGGATTTGGTTATTATTTCAGCAGACAAAGGTGGGGCAGTTGTGGTTATGAATTGGCCAGATTATGACCAGGAGGCCAGGAGACAATTATCTGACTAACGGTACTATGCTGAAATGTGTTTAAATCCTACACACAGGTTCAAGAAACAGATTGATGAGTTTCTTATTAGTGCTAGAGATACTGGCCTCGTAACCACTTCTACACTACAACAACTTACTATTCAGGATCCTATCAATCAATATATTCACTTTCTTCCAAAAATCCATAAGGATCCTGTACATCCCCCAGGTAGACCTATTGTTTCTGGTCGAGGTTACCTTACAGAACCATTATCCTTGTTTTTGACTAGACATCTTAAGCCTTTGTTGTCATATGTTCGTTCTCGCTTGCAAGACACGACTGAATTTTTACACATTATATCTGATGCACAATTGGAACCTGGTTGGCTGATTAGTTCTCTGTATACGAATATTCCGCATCAGGTGGGGTTGGAAGCTTTAACTCACTGGCTTAATATAGTCCATCTATATGAACAAGATTTCAATTCCTTTCTTGTTGGCCTTGCAGAGCATGTCCTCACTAATAATGTCTTTTCTATCAAGACATTTGTTTTTGGCAGATCAAAGGAACAGCAATGGGAGCATCATTTGCTCCTATTTATGCTGACCTTTTTATGGCTTGTATAGAAGAACATATTTACAATAGCAGCCACAACATTTACCTTCCAGAAATTGATATCTGGAGGCGGTATTTGGATGATTGCTGGATGGTGTGAAGGGCTGATGTTGACTATTTAACTGAATTTGTCTCATATTTAAATAACATATGGGGCTTATAGTTCACTGTCAATTATCATGTTGACACAATAACTTTTCTGGATGTGTTAATAACAAGACAACCAGATGACACTCTCCGTACACAGGTTTTCAGGAAATATCCTGAATACAACACAGTCCTTCACGCATCCAGCTTTCATCCTCCACACATTGCCAAAAACATACCAAAATCACAGTTTATACGTTTGAGGCGCATATGTTCTAAGGAGGATACTTTCCAAGAAGATAGATGTGATTTAATCAACAGATTTCGCGCCAGAGGATATTCTATGGGACATGTTTTGCGGGCCAGCAATTGGGCCAATACTTTATCTAGGCAGGAATTGTTAACTTATAAACTTGGGGATCAGAGGACCACACAACCAGTCAGGTTCTTAACATATGCTAGGAATTCAGATGTACTCATGAATAGTGTACAGAGAAATTGGAACATTTTGTTAAGTCTACCAGAATTATCAGATATATTACCGGACAAATGTTTATTCTCATTCCGCAAGGGAAAGAGTCTAGCCTCATGTTTCAGTCATTATAAACATACACATTATGCTAGCATTGCACAATTTTCACAAACAACTATGACTGGGGAACCTCTAGTGGGGTGTTTCCCCTGTGGTCATTGTAGTAATTGTGATAAAATTGCTAAATCTAAGGAATTTACTAGTAGGAATTGCCCAAGGGTCTATGACATCTCATTCTTTGCAAATTGTAGCAGTGAATGGCTTATTTATTTGGCCACATGCATTTGTGGCTCTTTTTATGTTGGTCAAACATCTCGTCCTTTAAGACTACGGATTTCTGAACATATGAGCAATATTAAAAATAAGAAAATAAACAATGCATTGTACAAACACACTTTGAAACATCACACTGCTAAATTTTCCTTTATGGTGATTGATTTGGTCAAGGGTATTAAATTTAATAAAACAGGATGGCACTCAATGTTAGATACAAAGGAAAAGAAATGGATTACTAAATTAGGTGCTCTTTTTTCACCTGGATTAAATGAGCAATTTTAATTGAACCAATGGGATATGTTTAAAATACTATTTAAGTTACATCAATAGATTTGTGTTTTTTGTCACTGAAGAAGGCTGTGCTTTTTTGCCAGCCGAAACCGGTCTGAGCTTTTTTAATGTTTATTTAACATTAAAGGATTTTTTATCAGATCCATTTTGGTTACTGGCTTCATTTTGGCTGTGTGGATCGTATGGAAGGAACCCAAGGAAAGCTTTTTGGAATGTTTTAACTTTATTAATACAAGCACGGACTTCTTAATGTTTACTTATCAAATGCATCCATCTATGATTGCATATTTAGATATTTTATTAGAGAAAGATTTGGTGAAAAAAAAGTTATTTTGCAAACCCACCAACTCTTATAAGTTTTTACACTTTTCCAGTGCCCACTCTGTAATACAAAAGAAAATTCTATAGTGAAGAGCCAGTTTATGAGGACTGCGAGGAAGGTCTCATACGAAAATGACTTTCTAGAAGAATGCTACTTACTGGAAGATGTGTTTTTGAGCAGGGGTTATCCAGCCTATGAAGTTAGAGGAAGTCATTGCAAAAATTAAGTGATTTTTACACCCCCATACTGGCCTTAAATTATGGAGCAAACTAGGAGAACTCCTGTAGAAATTGGCTTAAGGAGGTTGACCCATTTTCCTGCTCCTTTATTACTAACTTTAATTTTGACAGCAAGATTATTAATTGGATCTTAAATGAGAACTGGTCCAGTTCAAGGTAAGGTTGTAAAGGTCAACAATTATTTCCCAATAAGCCACATATTGTATGTAAAAGAGGAAAAAAATTTGAAAAATATTTTGTAAACCTCAACAAATATTCAAGTGGTGGATCTTTCCCTGGACAGATGAACAAATTTAGGCATTGCTCTTTTTGTAAGTGGATTCTTGTAGGGAAGGAATTTCATATCAGCAGTAGTGTTTCACAGTAAAAGGAAATTTAACTGTTGCAGTAAAGGGGTCATTTATGCTGCTATCTGTCAAGGATGCTGTTGCTTCTATATTGGCAAAACTGAATGGCTGCTAAGAGAGAGGATTTATGAATACTCTTAGGATATCCTTAATAATCGTATTAGTAATTCTTTAGCAATTCTTTAGCTAAACATATAATGAGATTCCCAGACCATACTTTTAAATTTGTGATATTTGACCAGGTTTTTTGGAAACAGAGGGGGTCTCTGGCAGCTTAACCTTGATTGACAAAGACTTTACTGACGGCTTATTTTTCAAGCGCACATTTGGCCAGGAATTTATGACAATATTTCGATTTCTTCTATTTTAAAATTAAAATCCCTTTTTTAAGATGAAAGTGTTCTGTAATTTACTGGAAGTTTACAATATAACAGTTACTTGGACGGCACTGCCACTTTAAATAACCTGCTTGGTTAATCATGTCAGTAGCAAATCCGCAGAATATTTTAAACTCTAACTAGTTTCCTCCTTTTAGTAATTTTTATTAAGGTTTTTAAACATGGTTGTATTGTGGATTTTACTGATTAAAACGAGAGTGATTTTACACTGCTGTTTCTCTTCTTGGCCATCTGCCTCATAGCCTTTTAGAAGTCTGTTTGGATTTTTTCTTGTCTTTTCTTAATTTGTGAATGGCTGTTTGACAGAACTCGTACACTATAAAGTTGTGAGCATTTCCTCTAAACAAAAATTAGTCACCATTGATGTCCCCCGGGGTTCTGTTGTGGGTTCCCTCATCTTTGGTGTATATATATTTGTAACATTGAAAGCATTATCAGGGGGCTGTGGCTAACTAGGTTTGCTGCCAATTTCAAACCAAGGGAGGTTATCAAATCAAGTGCTGATATTCAGATCCTTCAGCAAGGACTCATCCAAACAAATGTTTTGGTTTATTACCATAAAAGATAACAGCCCACTTAAATTTGAAACCGTGATCGGGTACTTGGTTATGTATGTTTCTGACGCACTCTCTTTTGACCACCATCCCTATGTGTGTTGGTTAGAAAATTCTTCTACTTTACTTAGCTTGTCCTTCATGGTATCTCATCAAGTTCCAAAGAAGTTATAATACCACTTCATTTGTCTCATATTAGGCCCATCATTGCACATACTGGCACCCTTTGACAAGTGCCTCACTAAGCACCTAGACGGTTTGAGAGACCTCAGAATGGTGCAGTGGTGCAGCGGTTTGCATTGTCTAGTCACAGCAAGAGGTTCTCCGTTTCAATTCTCGGCTGGGGTGCCTTCTGTGCAGAGTGTGCATGTCCTCCCTGTGTTCGTGTAGTTTCATCCGGGTGCTGTGGGTTTCCTTCCATGTTACAAAGACCTGCATCTGGAGCATTTCTTCCTGGGCCTCCAGTGAATATTGGCTCATTTCAAGTTGGACTTTCCCACTAAACAAATGTTAAATAAGTTTAATAACATTTCCTCGCCAAGATTTCTGTATGATTTAGCTACTCTTATGGACTGACAGCCCCATCCCTCTAATTACCATCCTACAGACTTCTGAGGGGTGGTCTGTGCTGGCTTTCTATGCTATGGATGACCCAGCACACTCTGAAATCCTCCACATGAAAGAACCAATGACAAAGCAAATACCCATTTTAGAGACCTAAACCTACACTACCACATCAATGCCAGCTGGCATGATGGATAACTAACCCATTGTTCCCCGTGTTTCCTGGAATAGATTGCACTTTGGTATCAAGTTGCGTACTTCCCTAGCATCCTTTAAAAATGGTCTTAATAAGTGGATAGGCAGTCATAAATTTTCCCTGGGAATATTTGTGGAAAGTCTACTTGATGGGGGACATTTGTCTCCCACCAGTATTTGGTGATACAGTTGAGCTTTTCGATGGTCTCCATTGAGTGTAGGCATAATGAGAACCTATGTGGGAGTGTGCAAAAACTTTAGATATTCACTGGTAACTGTGATAACATTTGTACAGAGCAATGCCCTTTAGAAAGGACAGTTCGGTGTTGGTTTCTTTTGTGTTTACCAAGTTAGGAAGTTGGTTTGGAAAACATCTGAGATGATTCTGGCAAAAGTGTGTTGCGGAATGCAGTAAAAACTTTTCTCCAAATGTTCATAATAAGAAAAGACCTGGGTTACAAATGAAGGCTTGTTGTTTTTTGTTTTTAGTGCTTCCTTAGACTAAATATGTACAGCTGTGATTTGGGCTTCTCTGCATCCTTTCAAAAGATACCAAGTTGGACATAGTGTCCAGGTAAGGTAGAACATTCTTCAGGACCACCTTTTTTACGTGAAGTTATACCTCTCAACTGTCCAGATTTTCAGAAGGTCCAGGCATTTTTATTCTGCTCCTTGTAAAATTTGTGTTTTTTTTTTCTGGCAAATCATTTAACATTGAAATCACTAAATAGTGACAGACATTGACTTCATATCCAATGTTTAATACATGCTACTGCAAAACTTGTTATTGTAGCAACTTTATAAAAGCAATATCTAATGTCTGCCCCTAATTTTGGGCTTTTGTTCCCCAATGATTTTTGGCTTTGTCCAACCTTAGTGTGCTAACAGGTTGAAATGTATGCATGGGATTCTTTTGTAACCGTCCAGGAACTTGTGCTTTGATTGTGTTCTAGAGGTTGATGGGACTAGGCTAGAATATTATAGATGTGGAAGTTGTGTGCTTCCATAATAGCTGTCATCCAAATCCATCTGACTGAACAATCGATGCAATTGCCATCCTTCCTCTGGCAAGATGCTAGGCCTGGAAGAGGGATTTTATAGAGCTGATATGTGGTTCATTGTTGAGCTGTCTACTAAAAGTCTGGAGAGATGAGAAGGGTGCAGAGCATTAGGGGAGAGGAGGAGCTGCAGTCTGGACAAGTTTTTTGGTGCCAAGATAACTTAATCTATTCCTTTCTCCACTCCTCTACAACCTGACTACCTTCACTGTTTGTCTGTCTCTTGGCCTCCATCTATTCTATCTACATTTCTCTTATCACCTTCTCCTCCCTCCTTACTAATCTGCAAACTTTTCTCTCCGCTCCTTTCTCTACCTAATATTACTTCACTAATTTTGCCAATATTTTTTTTTACTGCAGCTGCCTGTTTATGAAAGGTATACACTGTAGACTTACAAAAGTGCTTTTTTTTTATTGTTTACACTGTAGAAGGCAAAATTACTTTTTATGTCTCTGACCATGTATTATGTTTTGTAACTAAACACCAGGACTTTGCCTACAAATGGTCCAATGAGATCAATGTACTACTCCGGTAAACAAATGTAAATGATGACTACTATTTGATGGATTGTAATAACTATGGACTGTGTATAATGTATTATTATGTCTTCTGCTTGTGTATTATGTTGTGGAGCTTTTCTTCCTGGGCCTCCTCTTGAAAAAAGACACCTTATTTTCTGCCCTTTCAGACTATCCCTGTAAACAAATGCAATAAAAGTGGCAGTACAGGTCCTGGGAGTTGAAGATAGACTTTGAATTGTCCATTGTCCCTTACTCTGCCTGCCTAAGGCAGGTAGTAGAGCAGAGTCGGGTATAGGGTGGTTGTTACCAACATTTTTATTGTATTTTCTATCCTATCATGTTTCTTTTGTAGTTTGTGAGCCATGTCATAGTAAGTAGCTTACTGTGCTGTCTTGCTCACTGAGTGGTTCTACACACTGTTTCTGACCATGCTTTTGCATAAGTTTGCTGGCGTAGTAGCCAGATTATGCTGTTGTAGTGGGCCTAACTATTTTTCTCTCTGTAAGATAGATAAGCCAGTGTTAGCTGCATGGCCACCCCCAAACCTGACAACGGCATCTGTGATGAGACTTGCCATTTGAGCTTATTTTACTGGGGCCAATGTCAAGGCTCACCAGCATGTTCTGTAGTTTTGGTTTTGGCACTGATGAGGTGACAGCCCACATGTGTATAGCATTCTTTCTAAATAATTATTAAACTTTGAATTTATATAAGGTCTTTTTCTCCTCTGTGCATAAACTAGTATATGGAATTTTTTGGGATACTAAAGTGCATTGGGCACTGCAGATTTTGAGTTTTGCAAAGCTTTTATTTCTAGCTTTGTGATAATTTTTGTACTCTTTTTTTCCATTTGTTTTTCTCGCATAAAAGAGTGTAAAAGCCGCAATGGTAGCATTGTCGCCTCACAGTAAGAGGTTCTCCTGTTCGATTCTCGGCTGGAGCACCTTCTGTGTGGAGTCTGCATGTCCTCCCTGCGGTCGAGTGGCATTCGAAAGACGTGTGAATGGGCGTGCCTCCGTTGAAGGTTGGGTGTCGAGCTGGCACCTCGGCACTGTAAAAATCTACTGCCAATCATTAGCGGACCGGAGTTCCGCTGTGGCGACCCCTAACTGGGAAAAGCCGAAAGAAGAGCATGTACTTAAGAGCATTTCACTACCCCATGTCCCAAGTGTTTTCTCTCCATCCAGCTGCTTCACTCTACAAAAAGTGAAACAAGCATATGTAACTTCTGCAGCAGCAGCAGTAGTCAGACTTATCATATCACACTGCCTAAAGAACTTGCACAGCTGAATTTCACCTGCAGTTGGCAAAAGTTCACAAGCAACAAATGATCAAGTTAAACCTATGTAAGGCAATCTCCAAGAGTCAAACTAATAACTAAATTTGTTAAGTCTAGTGTGTATTGTTTTGTAGTGTTTAAATCTGTTGGAAGGATATCCCCACCTACACTTACTCACCCACACTCACAGGCCTTTTACTTCTGAAGGTGAAGCTACATGAACACTTCAGCATATTTCACTCTTATCAGTGTAATATGTCCCTGGAAAGACATTGAAAAGCCCATAACTATAAAATTAGATGCTGTGACTCGAGACAAGTATTTAGAGTTCAGATACCTTATCTTTGTATCCATGAGCATCCTACCTCACTGATTGTTTATGGTGGTAAGCCATCTGTGGGGTTCTTCCCACTCTGTTCGCTCCGCTCCCCTTCCCCCATATCCCACCCTCCCCAGCACCTCTACTCTTATCGTAAGTAAACCACTCCCCCCTTATTCCTGTAATCCAGTTGAATACAATCTCTACCTTGTCCACACCCACATTTCATGCACACCTTTTTATTTAGCCAAACTTCTTTGCTCTCCCTTACATCCATCACCTTGAATTCACATGGCCTCTTCTATAATTTTTTGCATCTTACTCTACTGTACCATCACAATACACTCACCACCTCAAACTATTTTGCATCAACTCCAGGCTTACCACTTTCTCTTCCACTATGCACACAAACTAGCATTGCACCATAATTTTACTAATGACCAATCACATCTCCCCCACCCATCCTTATCACAAACTGCAAGGTAAAACACCTAACCACATTGTCAAAACATTTCCAACCTTACCTGCAACTGCACACACATCACATAAGAATCTCTATTTACACCTGATACTACATTCAAACACACAAATTGCACTTTTACTATGTTTAGACCCACTATCACAGTTGACATGTACCTCCTAACTTAAAACCCACCATCACAGTTGACATGTACCTCCTAACTTGCCGAGCCTCTTTACTCTTAATTCTTAACCTCACTACAGCTATATATGTGCATACCTCCACACACCAATACACCTCATCCTCCTCTAACCCTCTTCCCCAATGAACAACACAGCTTCTCGCGTATCTCCTCTCAGCTTTTCCCCTATACCCTCACATTTTATTCAAGCCACAAACTGGCCTCCTCACTTCTATGAAACCACGCTTGACACCAGTAGCCTCACCTAGGCATAAAAAAGACTTCTCATGGTACACATTCCTAATTACCTATCTACTCAAATACGGAGACATGTATCCTAACCCTGGCCCACCCTCTAATCTAACCACAAGAGTAACTCCAAAGATTTAAACATACTTACTCTTAACCTTAGCAGTGTATGTAATAAAACCCCACTGCATGCCTGGATTGATCAAAATAAACCTGACATACTAGTCCTTACTGAAACATGGCTACATCCCAATGTAAAAGACTCAGAAGTAATACCTCCAAACTTTGCAAAAACCAGAAGAGATGGGTCTAAAAAAAGGGGGGGAGGATAGCACTTCTGTATCCCCTCTCCACTCAACATCACACCCTACACCAGTAATATACCCATCTTTTCCAATGCTGAAGTACTAATAATAGTAAAATGTTTCCCACCAGGTAACAATATACCAGTGTTGGAAAATATTTTATCCTGGACATCCCAAACAGTAAACCTTGAAACAGTAGGCTTAGGAGATGTAAATATAGTTTGGCAAACCATAGCTTTTGCCTCTCCCACAAATAGTATAAATCTGTGTGTTTTTTTTCTCAGCTTATCAATGCTCCAAGATACAGCAAAGATCTTACCTGCCAAACCACCTTAGACTGGATTGTAGTATCCCCACCCTGCCAATCTTCTGGTACACTTGTCTAGTTCCTGAGCTATCATCTACCAGCTTATTCCCTTAGAACAAACTCCCAACAACTAAGAGTACACACTGTAAAATCAGTTAGGAACTCAACCAATTTTTGTTAGCATAAATTCAACAATCTCCTACAGGAAATAGACCGGGCACCCCTTCTCCTACAGGAAATAGACCGGGCACCCCTTAAACAACTACCCCCTAATGATGCTGCACTACCTTCCTTCACATACTTAATACACTAGCTCCCATTCATATGAAAAGAACGCAGCACCATGGCTCTCTAAGGAATGTAAACACCTAATGAAGCAAAGGGACCTAGCCTGGTCAACCTGGAAACAAAACAAAAATGAACAAAATCATGTTGATTTCAAAACACTACATAAAGTGACAACTAATCAACAGAGATAAGAAGTCCTATTCCCAGTTTCAACTCCAGCATAAAATCAACTCCAGTAAAATTTAGCACGCCATATCTTCTGTACTTAACCCAGGAAGAAATGGAGAGCACACCCTATCACCTGATACTCCTCCATCACAAATAGCCGAAAACTTTAACAAACACTTCATAAAATCAATTTTGGACCTACTAACACCCCAAGTCTGGACCCCCCCCCCTCACCTTTCAACCTATTCACACACCAACCCCAGGCCATCCATTGCTTCTTACCCTGTCATTACTAACCCCCCCATTCAACAAAATGTTATACAAACCCCATTCTCATTTCAGCTCATACCCACTGACACCATCAAAAACTAAAACCCTGCTCTACCTCAGCTGACAACCCCCCCCCCCCCATATTACCTCAAACTGGCCACCTACCCAATCAGTATCCTATAAGTCTTTATCTGAATCAGAGATACCCGCCTTACGGAAACAATCTGACATTACCCCCATCCACAAAGGTGGCAACTCTCTTGATCCATTCAATTTCTATCCTATATCCATCTTGTCACTCATATCCAAAATTTTCGAGAGCAGTATCCATCAGCAGGTAATGCAATATCTATTGCAAAACATTTTTTTAACCAAAACCCAACATGGCTTCCGACCTAGCGACAGCACAGCTACAGCCCTATTATCTTTTACAGACACCAAGAACAAGGCGAGAGATGCAGGATGCTATACAGTCTCAGTATTCCTTGATCTCTCCAAGGCCTTTGACACAGTGTCTCACCCCTTACTTTTGAACACACTGTCTAACGTGGGCTTCTCGCATAACACAGTAAAATGGTTTCAGAGCTACCTCAAGGATCGTAAACAAGCAGTGAAATGGTCCAATGAACTCTCACCCTTTCACCACAACCCTACTGGAGTCCCCCAAGGCTCCATCCTAGAACCTCTTCTCTTCAACATATTCACAAACAACCCTCATACTGCCTCTCACCCTGGGAACCTCATTCAGTACGCTGATTCCACCATAATCTGCACTGCTCAATCACTATCAGAACTACTTTCAAACACTACAGTCCTTTACTGCAGTCGAATCCTGGCTAAGAAATGCCCAACTCTTTCTTAATCCAAGCAAGACACAACTAGTACTCTTTCATCCAAAATACACCTCCCCTGTTGCTGATCATTTCAACATCCTTG
The DNA here is from genome assembly GCF_019279795.1 of Protopterus annectens. Taxonomy (NCBI): domain Eukaryota; kingdom Metazoa; phylum Chordata; order Ceratodontiformes; family Protopteridae; genus Protopterus; species Protopterus annectens. The sequence continues at coordinate 1,191,600,288 of NC_056731.1, read as the reverse complement.
CATCTAACAACACTGTCATAGAAATAGTGCAGGAAACCAAACTTCTAGGTGTTCACATTGACAAGCTTTCATTTGACGCCCCATATACAGCAAAATGTAAAGAAAACTCATCAAAAACTGGGACACCTGTGTAGAAACTAACCCATTTCTTTACTGCAGCAACCAAAACTACCCTTGCAAAAACATTTTTACTTCCCTTTATGGTGCCCCTGTCTCAATTAATTTACAAAATTCTACCCTAAGCAAGTTGGAACAGTGCTACAACAAAGTTGCAAAGTTAGCCACAAGCTCTCTCAGTGTCACACACACCACTGTAAACCACTCCTAGAATTAAACTGGCTTGAACTCCTCAACCAGCTTTCCTTTATTCAGCTATCCACCTTGCACAGCCTTATTTTCAAGCCTTCTCTGCCTGCCCTGCACTAGCCAGTCAAGTCACACCTTGCACACCAAATCCATCCCTGCGATCAGATGACAAAAATCTCCTGGCTATCTCAAAACCCACAAGAAAACCTGGTCACTCTCTGTATTCATACTCTGCTTCTATACTTTGGAATTCACTACCAGGTCTGTGCATGGCCTAACCCATTTCAAAGCCTCTTTAAAAAAATCATTTAAAAAATACATGACTGTGCTCCTGCATAAAGCCTGCCAAATGCTCGGGTCTTCCTCTTCTGTCACATTTCAATCCCTCACAAGACTCCAAGATCCTAAGGCTCTTCTAACTCCTTCTCTGCTTATATAACATATCCTTAAGCTACTGCTCTGGGTTTATTGCTTCTATTCTTAACTCTCTCATTATCTATCTGCATCACTAAATTTCTGGCTGCTATTTTCCTGACTGAAACTAACATTATATTTTGCATGTGCTGTAACAGTCAGTGTCACACATTGCACTACCTACGTACTATTTTTTGGACACTATCTACATCATGTATGGTGAGTGACTATTATTGTCTGTATTGTTTTGACTGTATAGAATTGTCCAGATGTGTAGTAATATACTGCAACATCTTGCAGCAGTTTGTTCATTCAGTTTATTTTTTGTATACTATTTCTAATGTAATTTTTGTTGTATTTGATTATACTGTATTTGTACTGTATGTGGAGCTTTTCTTCCTGGGCCTCTGCTGAAAACTGGTTCTGTAGACCGAGTTGGAACACCCCGGTAAACAAATGTGAAATAAATAAATAAATAAATGTCAGTATCACCCATGGAGGTATTGCTGTCATTTTTTGGGGGTAATAGGTAGTTTAATCTGTCCCCCCCCCCCAAGGGTGTTTTTCATTCTCATTTCTCTGTCAAAAAAATCTTTCTGCAATTAACTGATCCATTGATTCCCTACAGGGTGAGGACTGGTCTCTGAGGCAGACATCAAAGCAACCATCAGAGGTTTTTGCTTATGCCCCTCCTAATCCTGTACTGGCAGCCAACCTGAAAGCTGCAAAAATGAAGGCCTGCATGCCTTACTGTGCAAGTGTGCCCTTTACGTTATAGCCTAATGAAGGCTGCTATAGCTTGGCTTGATGGGGCTCATGGACCTGTCCACCTCTTCAGTGAGCCAGACTACTGCCATTCACCCAGGATAGGCGAGCTAGTGCTAGTTGTTCATTCCCACCTTCCTCTTGCCAATATCTCCAGTGCCCGAGCAGCTGTTAATATTGGGTCATTGTAGTCATAGTTAAGGCTTCAGACTCTGGCCTAAAGAAGTGGAAGTATAATCATTTTGCCTTGAGTAACTTTAATTGTCCGCATATTCCAGAAAGACGTGAGGAAATGTTCAGCAGCCGCTTGCCATCATTTTGTATGTTCTGAGACTCATTTTACTGGCTATATTTTGATTTTTGCTAATAAAAATTGTTTTGTTATTACTAGCCATGCCAAAGAAATTCTGCACTGCCTGAAGATGAAATATTTCCAAGAGCTCCAAGACCTTGAAGTGGATGGACAGAAGATTGAAGCACCACAGCCTCTTAGTTGGTAGGGTAACCACATTTATTGATTATTTGTTGCATTGGGAAATGTCAGATTTTGTTTACTGTAGGGAACTAGCAGAGTGCAAGGAGTGTAGTGGAATGCATGAAATGTGTATAGACTCTCTTATTGATCACTGCTGTACTAGCCTTAGCAGTATGTGTTATAACCTGATAAGGATGCAACAGCTGGCCAACTTCCAAAACTTTTTTTCAGATTATCCTTTCCAAGTACAGAGGATCATCTGTTAATTCTGTCTGCCTGATGGAGGACATATTTTCCTAGTTTCTAGCCAGTCCAGCTCAGCTTTTTTATATATAAAACAAAAGCTGATTACAAAAATAAAAGAACACTTTTTGCCCCCCAAAAAATAAATGCAAAATGACTAGAAGATGCAGTTAGTGCCTCAGCTGAGCTTTTTTGGTTATAAAACCAATGATAAAAATTATATTCATACATAAGGTAGTTGAGTTCAAATAAGTCGTGTGACCTTAATACTTTACTCTCTTGGTAAGCCTCCTGCACAAATGAATAATAAATAGAAAACATATTGAAGTTTAATACCTGGATAAGTAAATAAACAGATGAATAGGTAAAGGAGTCCTGCAGCATAGCCAGTTGCAGTATTAACTATTGTCTGAGTAAATCGGGGAAAATTGAAAATATGAATACCGAAATAGATTCATATATTGAAATGTTTCTAAATTTCATTCTTATAATACTCCTTCCAGTAAAATACATATATTTAAAAATCACAGTAAACACTTCATTAATAGTTCATTATTTGTACCATCTGGCCTGAAATGTCAAATTTAAAAATAAGCTAGTCTTCCCTTTGGCATATTTGATAAGAGACACCAACATGAAAAATAAATTTGCTTTTTATGCGGAACCAAGTCTCTTCATTGTTGTACATTCCTGTTACGTATTTGATGGAAATGCTGTGCTGCTTGGCTTGTTGGAGAATGACTTCTACTCTCTAAGTGCTCCAGGACTTTTAGTTTAACTGTAGCAGGGCGCAGTGGTGCAGCGGTTAGTGTTGTTGCCTCACAGCAAGAGGTTCTCCAGTTCGATTCTCGGCTTGAGCACATTCTGTGTGGAGTCTGCATGTCCTCTCCTTGGTAGAGTGACGCTTAAAGACATGCAGGTATGTGCATGCATGATTGGGTGTGCCTTCTTTGAATGTTGGGTGTCAGGCTGGCACCTTGGCACCGTAAAAATCCACTGCTAGTCATTAGCAGACCGGAGTTCCGCTGTGGCGACCCCTAACCGGGAAAAGCCGAAAGACATTTAGTTTTTTTACTTGTTTGGCATAAATTGTACCTGGGGCACTTGTCTAGACTCTGTCTGTTGTCGCACTTTTATTCTTTCTGCGATTCATGTTGAGCATTCTGAATGGAAAGTCAGATCTGCTGTGGCTGCTTGTGTCGCATCATAGGTTTTGCTAATGTGTTGCAGCCTCCTTTCCTTACCCCTTCCTCCTTTTATTCTTGCTTTTTTAACTACCCTCCTTTAGTCTTTACAGCCTGGTGATAGACTCTTCATCACGTGTATGTGGTGCATGTGTCTCATAACTCCACTTTTCTGTTCTCCCAGTTTATTTCTGCTGCTACCATTTTCTGCCCCTTTCTCCTTTCATATCATCTTGCCTAGTGTATTGCATGTGGCTTTCTAAATTTTATTTTTATTTATTTGTTTTTACATTTGTTTACAGAGATAGCCCAGCTGGGTAGTTAACCCTTTTTCAGTGGAGGCCTGGGAGGGGGGGGAGCCCCAAGTTGCACAGAAACTTAGCTGTGTCATAGTAAAATATACAGACATTATTCATAGGTTCATAGGTTCATACTAGGCTATCTGCCCAAGGGCATTTATAAGCCTAGCCCATAGTTATGTGGCTTTCGCCACCCCTTTAGTTTGAATAAAAACTATGCCTATCATTTTGCTGTGCCTCTGTCAAGCAGTGACACTGAAGTAATCCCTGGGGTATATCTGCAATCTCCCATCCATTGGTCAAGATTCCTCTTGAACAAGGCCGGAGAGGTGCTCTGCCTCACATGTACCGGGATTTTGTTCCACAGCATAGGGAGTCTCTGGGTGATGAATCTGTCCCTCCAGCACGTTCTATTTATAACCGTGTCAAGGTTTAGTCTCCCCCCTCTTGTGGTTCTGAGGGATCTAGATTTTTGAGGTGAAGCATATTCATCAAATCTGGGTTTGACATGGCCTTATATGTCAGGCACAGGTCACCTCTGAGCAAGCGGTATGAGACTGAATAGAGCTGGAGTTCTTTCAGTCTGGCAGCATAAGACATATTTTTGAGACCCTTTATCCTTTTGGTGAGGAACTTTTGGGGCCTTTCAAGCTGCAGCAGGTGTCTGGTCAGATACATTACGAATGGGGCATTGTACTCAATCATAGGTCTAATGAGTGATGAGTACAGACCTCCCTTGATCTAGATGTGAATCCCTTCATGATCAGGTGGGCGATATAGAAGGTTTTCCTAACTACTTTAGCAACATGAGTGTCACTGTCAACCTGGGTCCCCAGATCCCTGATGACTTTTTCTGTGCTCAGTGGATTGCCACCTATATGGTAGCTAGGGGTAACCTTGTTTTTCCCGGTATGACTATGCATTTTTGGCGTTTAACTTCAGGCCATGGCTCTGGCACCAGTTATCCATTTCTGTGAGGCCCTTCTGGAGGATATCTGTGTCAGATGTGTTTTGTTTGCAGTCATCTGCAAACTTTGTCAGCCATAACCCTCCTGTGTTTGCTTGTACTTCAGAAAAGTAGATGCCGAACAAGAGTGGACCCAGGACTGAGCCCTGTGGGACACCACTTGTGACAGGCTTTGAGTCTGACATGGCTCCAGCAACTCTGACCCTGTGGGTTCTGTCACTTAGCCAGTTTGCAACCCATCTTGTGATGTATGGGTTTACATTCAAGCTGATGAGTTTTTGATGATACCTGAGTGGGGTATTGTGTCAAGGCCTTTGCCAGGTCGAGGTAGGCTGTATGGACTGCCTTTCCTCCTCAATGGCCTTGGTGACAGTCTCAAAAGTCAACCAAGTTTAAGAGGCAGGATCTGCCTTTGACAAAGCCAAACTGGGTTGGATCCAAAGTCTGCAAGTTCCCTACGTCTTTATTTATGAGTTCCATTATGATCCTCTCCATGGCTTTGCAGATAAGGCTTGTCAAGCTAATGGGGCGGTAATTTCCAGGGTCTGTGGAGGCAGCCACTCCTTGGGTACGTATCCTGAGGTGAGGCTAAGATTAAACAGCTGTCCTAACTGTGGGTTTAATTGACACCATCCGGTGCCATGGATGCTGTGTTTTTGCCTTAGTGAGGGCAGTTCTCACCTGAGATGTTTGGGGGCTACAATCCTCTGGAATAGATATCTCTCCTTTTGGGGGGGGGAGAGAAGTTTGCACTGAACCTGTCAGCCAGTATGTTGTGTGTGTGTAGGTTCAGTAATTTTCACATCATTTTGAACTAATTCTGAGCATATCTGGGAGTTTCCTCCTAGGTTTCTAACATAGCTAAAGAAGGCCTTATGATTCTCTTTAGAGTCCTTTTTTCTCTCAAAATTTGCCTTGGATGATTTTATGAGAGCTCTTAGTTTTTACTTATAATGATCAAAGGTGTCTTACCTTTCAAGGATTTTGCTCTATTTTGTAGTAGCTTCCTCCTTTTGTTGTAGAGCTTGTTTATGGCTGGGGTCCACCAGACTGGACGCTTGCCTTTGGTACAGAGAGTCTTAGTTTTGTTTGGGATTGCCTGATCCATGCAGTCCTGTAGGTGCTGGTAGAAGGCATTTGTAAGTGATTCAGCGGTTTGAGTAATGTTTACCACAGTTTTTCACTGTGGTCTGATCTGATCTCACCAGTGATGAACATTTTGATCCCATGTTGATGATGATCAGATCAAGTATGTTTTCTCCTCTTGTGGGGGTGGTCACTAGTTGTTCCATGGCATTTGAGTTTATGAACTCCAGGAATCTTTGGGTTAGAGTGTTAGGGCTTGAGTAGTGTTCCCAGTCTATATTAGGGTAGTTGAAGTCACCTAGTATGATGGTGTTTGGAGATACATTTATCCTCCAATGTTTTCAGGAAGGCCATGTGAGGTTCCTGAGTTTGAGAGGGTGGCCTGTAACATGCTACAAATTGCAGAGCAGTCTTGCCTATGGTTAATTGCACCTGGATGGTCTCCACCAACCTTGAGGTGTGGGTGTCCTTTATGAATATGGACACATGATATGAGGTGCAACCTGTTAGTGCCGGGGTCCACTCAGGAGCCTTGAACCAGGTTGCTGGCCCAGCACAGACATCGATGTTCCCCATATTGAGAAGCATCTTGAGATTGAGACTTCTGGCATTGAGCAGCATTACCCTTAGTTTTTTCTTTTTGGTGTTCTAGGGTGGTAGGTTTAGAATTTGAGCCGGTGACAGGTGCAAGTGTCCAGCATGTCATTCCGGCAGACAGACATTGGATTGAATGACACCAGAATTTAAGCCAATTATTAAAGCTGATCATCTTATCACTGTATTGTGGCATCATTCTAGGTGAAGGTAGGATACTGCTCAAGGTCAGGGTCATACCTGCCTGGGCTACATAATCAGAGAGCTCCTCGATGTCCCTCAGGTCGTTGACACCAGCGTGGACAATGACTGAGTCGTACTTGTACCTGCTGTTGAAATACAAATAGTAGTAGCACAAGTAAAACAGAGGATTACAAACCTAGGTTGATTCATACGCAGGCTTTACATACAAAGAAAACATTTTGTACTTAGTACAGTTTTTATTGTTGCCATAGAGTAATAGGTAGACTTATCAAGTATTGCTTGAGGGTTAAGTAAGACTATTTAAAGAAGATTAGTGTTAATTTAGACAAAGGAAGTGTTTAAAAGTATTCTGTAATAGAAAGGATTAAGATCATTATGGGGAGAGAATGAGTAGTACATGAAGGTCATTTGGTAGGAAAGTAATGAAGTGTAGGATTAGCCTGGTAAAAATTAGGAGTACTATGAGCAATATTATTCAGCCAGGATTAAGACAGGAGCAGAGCCATAATTTTGCTAGGTTGGACATGAGAAGAGTTTTAAGTATATGGGGGTTGGCAGTGGATAGTATTGGCTGAGGGATCATGTTCCATGTTCTGGAGATACAACTGGAATAAAGAGAGTCTCCGTGGAAACTGTTAGACCTAGTTACTTGTAGAGGGAGCTTATCCGAATATCTGAGTTGTCTGGTGTTTGGATTTTTAGTAGGTAGGTTTTGAAAAGGTGGACATTTTTCAGGTTGATATATTGTCTTGTGGGCAATAGTAAGTTGGGTAAGTATAAGGAGGTTGGATAGTTCTAGCCATTTAAGTTGTTGTAATGCCATACAGTGCTGTTCTCTATATGGGGAGTTATTAGCAAATCAGGCATTTTTATTATAGCATACTTCATGTTTAGAATTTCTTCAGGTTGGTGAAAATGGCAGAGGCATGTAGGAGGGGAGATAATAAATGTGTACTTGCAATAGACTGCCTGGAGAAATCAGTAAGATAGGATTTTGCTGTATATAGGGGAGCCAAGTTTAATGTGAACATTTTTAATGACTGTTGCCAGATGTTTATCGATTTGTGATACAAAGAAGTTTGGAGTGTGATACTAGTGCAATCTGTGTTGTTTGAGGTAAATGTTGGTTTGAGGGTTTGTTATTTATGAATAACATTAGTTTGTTTTGTTGGGATCGAGGATTAATTGTGAGCTGGCAAGCCAGGATTCTACAGCAGTGAAAGAGTTTTTTTTTTTTTTTTTTTTTTTTGTGTGTGTGTGTGGAGTTCAGAGAGGGAGGGTGCTGCACAAATAAGTGTGGAGTCCTCTGCATATTGTATAATTTTAGTCGAGTCAGTTGTGGAATGGAGCTTATTTGTAAAAATGTTAAATAAGAGAGGACCTAGGATTGAACCTTGTGGTGCACCCAGTGTTATGGGTAATGTAGGAGAGAATTCGTTGTGCCAGTTCACTGCTTGTTGTCGGTCTGATAAGTCATCATGGAATCACTGAAGAGCAGAGTGGCTTAGTTTAAGAGACAGGAGTTCTTGTAAAAGTTTTTGGTGGGAAACTGTGTCGTAAACTTTGGACATGTCTAGGGATATTGAGGAGACTAGCTGACCATTGTTTCTGAAGTGGTTAATGGTGTCTGTAAAACTTAATAGTGCTGTGGTGGTGCCAAGTCAAAATCCATGCTGGGTGTTTGTTAGGAGATTGTGAGAGATTAGTTGAGCCATGAGTTGTGAATGAAAGCATATTTCTAAGATCTTAGATTGGGGTGAGATAATTGCGATAGGTGTATAATTAGTAAGGTCAGTGTTGGTTCCCTCCTTTGTGTAGTGGTATTATATAGGAGGTTTTCCAGATTGTGGGTACACTGAGTTCATTTATGGAACGATTAATAAGTATTGATATTGGATAGGATATAGCTGCTGCTGCTAACTTTAGGTAGTTTGCAGGTAGATTGTCAGCAGCAAGGGTGGTAGGTTTTAGTTTGTAAAGCATTCTTCTTATTAAGCTAGGTGGTACTGTTTTTATAAATTTAAACGTTTTTTCAGATTCAATGGGGATTTTTAGTGGGATAGTAGTATTTGTTTTGGGAAGATTTAGGATGGAGTTGGTGAAATAGTTGTTAAATTGGGTTGCAATGCTTTCTTGTGTATTTGTGGTAGAGGGAGTTACAGTGGCAGAATGGCCTAGCAGTAATAACTGGTTAATACTTGCCCAGAATTTAAGGAGGTTATTTTGGTATTTCTGTTGTGCCCTTGTGTAGTATGATAATTGTATATCATTTTTTTTGTATCATTTTATCTTTTTTTTTTTTTTTGAGTTGGCAGATTATATTTAGAGTTGTTGAGTTTTTGTTAGAGGTAATGTGCCCAGGCATTTTCTGTAGTTATTTGAATAGTCTCGTCTCTCTTGTTAACCAGGGGCATCGTTTGCTTTAGTTCTTACGGTTAGTGGGGCTTGACTGTTGCGTATGCTCAGGGAAGTATTATTAAAATAATGATACTGCATTGTCAAGTGGTAGGGATATGAGAGGGGACCAATCAGTGTTTTAAGGTTAGTATGAAGTTTTGAGAAGAGAAATGTTTTTTGTTACGTATTTTCTAAATGCTGATATTTTGGGGGGAGTGTGCTTTTTGCCAGAGGAGATAAGTGGGTAAATAGTCTCTCTTAAGCTGTCGGGAAGACATCCTGACTGGCAAGAGAGGGTTTGTTGGTTAAGATCCAGTCTAGAATTGAGTATGTATTTGACATTTTATCTACTAGAGTTGGATGTTTTATTAATTGTGAGAAGCCATGGAGGTTTATGAAATTTTGTGGGGTTTTCAGATGTACATGTTGACCAATCTAGATTGAAGTCTCCCACGATAATGGTTTCTTGGGAAAAGGTAGATATCAGCTGTGGGATGTCCTTAATTGACATGGGCTCATTATTGGGTGCGGGTGGGGGGGGGGTTGTGCATTGCTGTTATGATTAAGAATTACTACAACTCCACCACACTTGTTAAGCCTATCTAGTCTATGGATATCCTAGCCTTGTGGAAGAATCTCATCGTTACATATTTCAGGTTTAAGCCAGGTTGTTGGGTGGCAATGTGGGAAGAGTAGAGGGAGAGGGCTACATACAGTTCATGTATTTTGTTTGACAGACTTCTTTGATTCATGTTTAGTAGTAATAGGTCAGATTTTGTCTGGGAGCAGTTATTGCTAGTAATATTGTTTATGGGCGGTGATTTACTTGGTTGTAGTGGGTATAAGTTGGGCCCTGGGTTTGGGTGAATGTTGCCGCTGAGCTTAATTGAAGATATTTATTTTAGTGAATTAGAGTATCCAAGTATGAGTTTCATTTGTTTGAATGTGGGCCGGGGTTGGATGGGTTTAGGAATGTATTTATACTTGGAGTTTGACATTGGTGATATTGAACTTGATGAAATGTGAAAGTGGACTGTGGGTATATGTTGTAGTATAGAGAGAGTGATAGTTGGAGAAGGATGGCTTATAAAATGTTGCTGCTGGTAAGATGTAATTTTAGAGAAAAGGAAGAGTAGAGTTATGAGCAGAATGTGAGTGGTAGGCATCATGTAAAGGATAAAGGAGTAAAATACAGAAATAGCAGGTAAAGATGGTGGTAGAAGTATACGGGTAGAGAAAATATAGCGCAATAATGATTGTAGTGTATGAATGTAGAAGTTGGAGCACAGTAATAAAATGTTTGGCTAGTCTGAACTGGGGAGTGTGGATTAGTGTTTGTATGTATAATGGTATATAAGGGGAGGAGTAAGTAAGATGGTGTATGGAGGGTATTGGTTGTGGGATATAGTGACCAGGTGAGTAGAATGTTTGTGATGGAGTCCTGATTAGATTTTTGGGATTAAGTTAAATCTACGAGTAGTGGGGGTGGGTGGAAATCGGGGGGGGTAGGAGAGAGGAGTGAGTGTAGTGAACGGAATGGGCAGACCTTAAAACCAGGGATTATTGTGGACCTAAAAGCTATTAGTAAGCCCAAGCTTTGCACAAAATGTTGAGCAGGTAGACACTAAGTTATATTAGGAAAAATAAATACATAACAAAATTGCTTAACAGACTAAAGTGGGTAGTACAGAAATTTGTTGGTCTTCGTTATCCCACATTTGTCTTTTATGGCAAGCTACAGTAAGTATAGTGGACAATGTGCAAGGACCTTTGCAACATGAAGGGAAAAAGTCTTATGTTATAACTGAGCAAAATGTATGGTGTATACTAGGGCTTTAGTAAGTAAGGGAGGATGGGATAGAGGTACTATGAGGGAGGAGAGGATGGGAGAAAAGCAAAGCAAGTCTGAGCACCTCTGTGATGTGTGGCTAAGATACAGATTCTATTGCACATGTAAAACTCTGCAGTTTAATATAGTAAGACCTACAAATAGTTGGATGATTTTAGCTGCAGGAGCACAAGTTGATAAGCGCTTGTGAGAATGAAGGCTTGAGGGATAAAATGCATACTGAAGGCACCACTTTTATGTTTATGTAGCGCAGCACATTTATGCTCCTGTAAAAAAAAAAAAAAGAAAAAGGGGGGGGCAACAAGGAAAATGAGAAGATATGCTTGGGTAGGTTATAGTTTATAAAGTGCAAAACATGAATATAGTGCGTTAGCAATTAGATGAGGATTACAACAGGTTAGAGAAAGCAGCAGCAGGACGGAAATCCTGAGCAACTGTAACTTTTTCACTAGAGTACATTTAGTAGCTAACAGCTGGACTTTATATACTTCAAAATACAAAACAAATATCATAGTAGCTGTACAAACAGATACATTTTCAGCAGACTAATATCACTAGAAAAAAATGCAGTGCAATTGTTCGTAGCTAGTACAACTGGTAATGTGATTATCCACAATTAAAAACATTTGAGCATTGTCAGCGATTAACATAACTAATAGTCCGCAGAATGCACTCTAAATATCACAACATAAATATGCTTTATCCCAGTTGAGTAAACAGAAAACAGTCACTATTCATGCACTAAAGAAATTTGTACTTTAACATTGGAATGAGAATGTACAAGATCATCACATTTCTTTATTATCACCAGGAAATGTTCAAAAATGAATTGCAAGCAATGTAGATGCAATGTAATTTAAAACTGTTTGTATTTTAGGTTCCCGCTGTTAGCCTAAGTACATCACCGGGTGTTGGGAAGACTGAAAGAAGGGGAAAAGATGGTGAGATGCCGGTGAAGGCTGTTATACTTGGCAAAGGCATTGTGGGAGTTGTACCATTTGTCGAGCAGGTGAATATGGCTGATAAAAATCACTGCTAGAGTAAAGGGTAGTGATGAAAATACACCTACCACATAGTATTAACCTGGGAAGGTATCTGTGAGGCAGAAAAGTAGTACGATGACTCACCTGCAGGATATCAAACAAGGGACCATCATAAATGGAATTACAGCTGCATAACCAGCAGCATGCTTGCATTGTGTAAAGTAAGTGCAGACCTTATAATCCAGGGATTATTGTGGACAAAAAAAAATCAGTAAGCCCAAGCTTTGCACCAAACGTTCAGCAACTAGATACTAGGTTATATTAGGAAAAATAAATACATAAAGAAATTGTTTAACAGACTAAAGTAGGTAGTACAGAAATATGTTGGTCTCAGCGATCCAACATTTGGCTTGTATGGCAAATTGTCTACTTTAATTTGCAAAGACCTTTGCAATATGAAGGGAAAAGTCTTATGGTTATAACTGAGCAAAAAGTATGGTGTATACTTGGGCTTTAGTAAGTAAGGGAGGATGGGATAGAGGTACTATGAGGGAGGAGAGGATGGGAGAAAAGCAAAGCAGAGACTGAATGCCTTGGTGATGTGCGGCTAAGATAGGGATTCTGATGCACATATAAAACTGTACAGTTTAATATAGTAAGGCACCTACAAATAGTTGGATGATTTTTAGCTGCAGTAGGGTAGTTGGAGGACAGGTTGATTGTTGCTTCTGAGAATGAAGGCTTGAGGGATAAAACACATACTGAAGCCACTTTTATGGTAATGTACTACAGCATGTTTATACTCGAGCAATGCAGTGTAAAACTGTTTGTATTTTAGGTTCCCGATGTTAGCCTAAGTACATCACTGGGCATTAGGAAGAATGAAAGGAGAAAAGATGAATGCGTTTTTGCTACTTTGTGCTTCTGTTCCTTGATCTTCAAAAATGGTGAACATTCATCCATGTGATTCAATGTCCTGTACCCCTTAGCATTGTTCTTCTTTTTCCTCATCACTATTTATGATTGAAGTCCAACTTCTTTTATATTTATTACATTGATTAATTTGTTTGCATTGCTTTTTGTATAGCTCTGGCGAGTTTGGATTATTCCACAATACCTTTAATGCAGCATGCCTTTCCCATTTCAGAGGTGGAGCAGCTGGAAATGAAATGAGGTGGGCTTGTGGCACTGCAGTTTTGAATGGATCTTAAATTTGTTGCAGTTTGTTTCATACCACAGTAAACTTTTGATTATTAGTTTTAGAGGGTGGGTGTATGCTTTGGCGTGACAGGTTGGGTTCATTGATTTAATCCTCTTCTGTTCCGTGGAAGCTTTTTTTTCTCCTTATTGTTACTTGAAGGATTAAGGTTAAGCATGAACAGATGCTAAAAGCCATCTCTTGCTGACTTAACAGTAAAGTTTTTTATGATGTTTGTTAGAAACTAAGGGTAGTGTACTCCTTGCATAGGAATTTCTAACCCACTTGCTAGGATTTATATAGTCTTTTTCAACAGTACTCCAAGATTAGTAGGTACTCTAAGCAGTGGTGTTTAACTGGAGTTGTACAAGTGTAAGATGGCATGAAAATTGTATGTGGCAGTAGTAATGGAAGCTAAGAGAGGAAGAAATTCATTTTTGTTAGGTGGCTTGAAATTGTGCCAGTTCTTACGGAACAGACCTAGCCAGACCATGTCAAATTCAAATTATTGGATGCACCCTTGCACAAAGACAACTTGTTTGGCACCAAGGCAGAAGAGGTCTTAAAAAGATGGACGAAAAAGCTAAATCTATGCAGGCAGTTAAAGACTTCTTACAGGTCCAGCCACCGAGGTTCAGTAGGCATTGTCTCTCCAAGCACTGGTCCCTTTCCTGCCCCGTCCAGGCCATCTCAGCCTAGACCCAAGGGAAGCAGACCCCCCAGACATCCCCAGGGAATGCAGAGCTCTAAGCAATGGAGTTCCTCCTCTTCAAAATCATGGAGTGCAAACCACCCCCTTATGGGAAGAACTCACAATGACGTTTCACTTCCACCCCATCCCTCTGCCCACCTGCTTGTGCCCTTAGAAGGAAAACTTTCCTTCCACGCAAACAACTGGGCCACCATTACCAACGACCGCTGGGTCCTCAACATAGTGTCCCAGGAATACAAATTTTATTTCCACACTCTGCCAACCCCAAAAGGGTTCTCGGATCTTTCCCCAAACCAGGGGGCAGAGGCCAAAAAGCAAATCCTTTCCCTGCTCTCCATTAGGGCAATAGAGCATGTTCCTGCAGAACAGATAGGCCAAGGTTTCTACTCCAGACTCTTCCTGATACCCATAAAAGTGGGCACATGGCGCCCCATCCTCTATCTATCCATTCTAAGCACCTTTCTGGTGATGCCAAAATTCAAAATGGTCACCCTCCAACAGCTTGTACTTATGCTTTCCAGGGATGCTTGGTTAGCCACCTTAGACCTAAAAGAGGCCTACCAACACATCCCAGTCAGGGAGTCATGCAGGAAATACCTATGTTTCGGGGCAGGATCAATACACTTTCAGTTCTCTGTGCTTCCCTTTGGTTTATTCACTGCTCCCAGAGTTTTGACAAAATGTCTGGCTCCCGCCATTGCTTTTTGCAGGCAAAGAAATATTCAGATATACCTCGCATGGCATACTTAGATGACTGCCTGATTCAGGCAGACAGTTGGGAAAAGCTGCTACAGCACCTGACCTTTGTAAAGGACCTACTGACCTCCCTGGGGTATACTATCAACGAAAAGAAATCCAAACCAGTCCCTACACAAAAAATTGTATTCCTGGGAGCAAGCCAGGACACAGCATCCCAGATGGCATTCCTTACTCCAGAAAAACAAACCTACCTGATAGCCTATGTCTCTCAACCAGCCACCAGGACCCAGTTATCCACAAGGAAAATCCTGCAAGCTCTAGGGTTCATGGCCTCTTGCATTCTACTCATTCCATATGCCAGACTGCATATGAGGAAACTACAATGGTACCTAAAAAGCCTTTGATGTCGGTACTCTTAAGACCTGGAAACCTTTATACCAATGATACCTTGTCTAAGGAAATATTTTCTTTGGTGGGCAGCAGCATGCTACCACAACAAGGGACTTCCTTTCTCACATCCCTACGCCACCCAGACCCTCAACACAGACTCATCAGACTATGCCTGGGGGTTCACCTGGATGGCAGGTGCATTCAGGGCCAATGGAGCCCAGATCAAATACATCAGCCAAAAAGAGATGTTGGCTGTTCAGCAAGCCCTGACCGCTTTCAGACCGCTGCTCTCCTTGGGGTCCTTACTGATCAAAATCGACAACACCACAGTGGTGTGGTATATCAACAAGCAGGGAGGGACTCACTCTTGTCCTCTGTGCAGGCTTGCCATGACCCTTTGGCACACTGCCTCATCCATGCAGCTACTCCTGTTAGCACAATTCCTGCCAGGCTCTCTAAACTCTCTGGCAGACAACTTAAGCAGAAACCTGCTAGATCCACACAAGTGGCAGCTAGACCACAGAACCTTCACCCTTGTAACCCAGAAATGAGGCACCCCAAAGGTCAACCTCTTTGCCTCCCACTCCAATTATCAGCTCAACAAATTCTTCACCAGGAAACTTCACAGCAAGGCGTGGAAAGTGGATGCTCTATCCTTCAAGTGGGTAAACCTCTCAGTCTATGCATTCCCCCCCTCTACCACTCATTTCAAGGGTACTCTTCAAAATAAGAGAGGAAAAAACCAAGGACAATCCTGATTGCCCCAGACTGGCTATGACAGCACTGGTACCCACTGCTGTGCAGCCTGTCACTCCTGCCACCATGGCCCCTACCTCAGATCCCAACACTTCTGACCAAGAGGAATGGATAATTCATGCATCCCCAATTACAGACTCTCAACCTAGCAGCCTGGCTTATTCTCGGACCTCTCCTCAAGCTGCCAGTCTAAACAAACAAGTTCTAGATGTTCTACGTGAGGCCAGACACCCTAGCACTAGAACATTCTATGCTGACAAGTGGAAAAGGTTTTGCACCTGGATCCAGGCTAAGGGAGCTGGAACGGAACAGCCCTCCCTACCTCTCATCCTGGATTACCTGGCAGACCTACTACGCAGGGGTCTAGCCTTCTCTTCTATTAAAATTCATGTCTCAGCCATCTCTGCTCATTTCAGCACAGAGCCACCTCTTTTCTCACACCCTCTCATCAAACAGCCCCTAAGAGGGGCTAACAACTTGAGGTCACCCAGAAGACATCCTACCCCAGCTTGGGACATTAACTTTGTGTTGCCTCCCTTTGAACCTGCAGCTTCAGCAGAGTTAAAATTTGTCTCTTGGAAGACGGCCTTGCTTCTGGCTATCACTTCAGCTAGAGGAGTATCAGAGCTACAAGCAGTTATGGCTGTGGAGCCCTTCATAATTTTCATGTTGACAGAGTCTTCCCTCGGGACTAACCTATCCTTCATGCCTAAAGTGGTGTCCAGTGTGGCTTTAAACCAATCCATTCATTTGCCCACCTTTTTCCCTAATCCAGAAAAGAAGGGGGAAAGGATTCTGCACTCTCTAGATGTGCACAAACAGCTAAGATTCTACCTGGACAGGACTAAATCTTTTAGAAAAACTGATCAATTGCTAGTCAGCTTTGCTGCAGCGGCAGGGGCCAAGGCCATGTCCAAACAAACAATCTCCACATGGATAGCACACTACATCCATTTCTGCTACAAACAGCAAGGGAATCCACCCCCAAAGGGGGGTCAGGACACATTCTACCAGAGCAACCTCCACTTCTGCAGCTTTTCTCAGAGGGGTCCCTACCAGGGACATCCTGAAGGCTGTAACATGGACATCTGTTCATACCTTCACCAAGCATTACCACCTGCCTGTCTTCTCCAAATCCAGGGCATGCTTTGCCACCGCAGTTCTGCAGGTCATCCTAGCCAGCCCCCAGTCTTAACTGCCTCCACCCTTTTCTACAGCTTTGGGAATCAACCCAGATGTGATGACTGCAACCGTGAAACATGAAGAACATAGTACAGTTGTATACACTTAACATAAATGTAGATGTTCGAGTGTATTCACTATTGCAATCCTGGTTTCCCTCCCTCCATCCCCCTTGTCTCTCTCTCCCCCCTTACAAGGAATTTTTGGTATTTACTTTCTACTGGTGGTGTTCTTCCACCATGACTTTGCTCCCTGTTGTGGGCTCCTGACATTTAGAGCAAGAAAAACTGATATAATGGTGTCAGCTGCCCGATTGTATACCACTGATGACCTGAAGTCAGTCCTGGAGTGACCGCATCTTATGCAGTAATACTAAGCTTCTGGTGTTCGGGCTAACTGAGGGCTACCCCTGGCAGGATAACCCAAATGTGATAACTGCAACAGTGAATACACTCAAACATCTATATTTATGCTAAGTGTACACAACTGTACTTTCTGCTTCTTCCAGTGTGAGCTGTGGAAGGTGCTCAGATATTTTTCAGTTATTTTATGTACTTTTTCTTTGTGTAATTATTTTGCATGATGATTATTGCCCTAGTACCGGACAACCAGTTGACTGACTGCAGGGATTGTCCTTGCTCATTTCTTGTTTACGAATACAGTCATTTAATTTTGTATGCCTCTAGTGTTACTCAGTCCTTTTGCATAATCAGTTTTTCATGTGACTTTCTGTTGATTTCTCTTCCTTTCTGCTTTGCATGTGTGTGCTTTTGCCTGTACTCAAAGGTTACTGCATGAACGCAGCTGGCAAGGCCAAGTGTGTACCCCTGTCCATAAATGGCATGATTTGCACCGTCTCCAATAGGACCTCATAGTGCAGTATCCTGCCTCTTTGTACTTGGTTGAATGATGAGCCTGTATTAGCCACTCACTTCCTTTTTGTCCTGGTGGGTCCTCCAGTGCCTAGGTCTCTTATTGGGTGGGTCATGTTACTTTCTGGGCTTCAGCCCTCTGAGCCATGGAGCTGGCTGAGAAAGATGCTTTTATTCATTGGAACAGATTGTTTGTGGATAAGTATGTGTTAATATTTAAGCATGAGCATCACTTTTTTTTTTTTTCTTTCTTCAGGTATCCTGATGAACTAGCATGGCACACCAACATGAGTAGGAAGATTTTACGGAAATCACCACTGCTGGAAAAATTTCACCAGTTTCTAGTTAGTGAGACAGAATCTGTAAGTGCTTTAATTCTAAACACTTTTGTGGTTTGTTGGGAGATGTGAAATCTTGAACTGTAATATGACTTTTATATTTACCAAAAGTTTTTTTTTTTTATTTTTACTGCATAATTTTAAGATTTTTCTTTTCTTCAGGTGGTAGTGTAGTCCTTTGTAGTTCAGGTGTCATCTTTTGTTTGTGTTTAAATTTTGTTTTGTCTTCGTTTTTTGGGAGTAGAAGAATCACCTGGATTCTATCACTGGTAGTGCAAGATGTGAACAGATCATGTAGTCCCTTTTTGTGATGGGAGGAGCTCTGTCTGGAGAGCTTTTCAAATCACTGAGGTGTTTGGGCATTGTCACTAACACAGCGTTGACCATGTCTTTCTTTTCTTTTTTGTACTTTAATAAAACACAATGTACATTAGCATTACTGCTGTGATCATTTTGTGTGCAAGACATTGGCACTTCATATATTTTTTTCTTTGTTTCTTTCCCTTTTGAAGCATCTTAAGTTTTGCATATTAAAAATGTAACATTTAGACTTTTTCGTATTAAGATTGTAGGTAGATGAGAGGGGCTTTGGCTTCATTTGCTCCACAGAAAATGACCGTTTACTTATCTGATATTGATTTTGCTGTAGTCTGAAGTATATAGATTATTAATGTTGTAGGTGTTTTATATGCCTGTATTTGTGAAATGTAGTACTCCTGTTGACTGGTGTGTAGGTGAAAGATGCGTCTCTGTAATTACTTTTTTCTCTTTCACTGTAACTTTTTGAAAAAGGCCCTGCTCCGTTTGAGGGTAAGGCTAGTTTGGCATGAAAAGTATAATAAAATGTTTCTATATGAAGTACAAAATATGTGGAGTATTGTAGTGCTGATATTAAGTTAACGGGTGAGATTTTCTACCCTTTCTCTGAAGCAGAACTTTATTTTTTCGTGCATATCTATTTGACAAGGTAGAGTATGTTGCAACTGACCTAGGATATAAATGGAAACGTTGCTGTGTATGTTTAAGTACTTGTTCTATCCCTCTGATTATGAACTGCTTTGTCATGTCTAGTCTTCTTGCTCTTGCTGTCTTGCACAGAAATGAACTTTACATTATGGTCACCTGCTAAGGGGTCATTTACCTGGTTTAGTGGACAACTGTGCCATTGATGTAGGTCAAGGGCAAAGGTATGGGATTATCTAGATGACTGTATATTCCTTATATTGCCATGTTTTCCCAATTGGGTGTGTTCCATGATATTGGATTATTCTGCACCTGTGTCCCCTGCATTCTCTTCTACTTGGTAGGCTAATTCTGCTAGTCCCTTACTTGGTAGGGTGGGAAAGTTGATCATAGGTGGTTGTTGCTCCATACCAGACTTCTTGCATTTAGATCGCTGATCAGGCTGTGACACAGGTGCTGCACTGGCACAGCTTTGCCTTTGTATGCTGTCACCATTGCTATTAATGTACTTAAAATGTGGTGTTGTTTTTGTGGCATTTATTTTATTTGTTGTTTTTTTCTTTGTGTTCTCAAAGTAGTTTGACTGGATCCCTGAATGTGATATATGTGGTGTACCAGAGTCCCTTTAGTAAGGTTGCATTTAGTGCATTATATACATTCCTATTGGCTTAGACAGACTTTTGCTCCAGTTGATAAATTATTTTGACAAAGCGATGTTTGGTTTTGCCGAATGTTGTTTTGCTGAGTTAGTAGTGATGTATTGTAGCTTTTCACTTAGACTGTTTTTGACCAGTGCTTAAGCTTCTATAGAGAGGGTGTAGGTATTTTAGCATTGCACCCGCATTTGTTTTATTTGGCTAGGGTGTTTACAATGCAGGTAATGGGTTCTTTACTACCATACATATACCTACACACCCCATTATGTACTTTTATTTGTATATTTATATGTGACTATATCTTTCTTTATCTATATGTTATGCATATAAATATTTGTGCGTGTTTGTGTATACATATATATTTGTGGGTGTGTATGGGTGTGTGTATAATATTTGTGTGCATTTAGATATAGAAATTACATGCCAGTATTTATTTGTGTGTATGAAAATTCAAAATACTGAACACATTTTTAAATGGGGGCAGGCCCAACCTGCACCCCTCATGTGGGGAGGCTGCACCCCCAAAACCCCCTGCTAACTATATACAGCAGCTCCAAGATTGCACAACAGTGGAGAAGGGGAAAATTCCATCATTCAGTATTTTGAATTTTCAGTCTTTTGGTTTATCAGTCTTCTGAGGTAGATCCATATATATACATACGTATATTTATTTGTGTGTGTAATATATATATATATATATATATATATATATATATATATATATATATATATATATATATATATATATAGTATTCTGAAAGCTTGTATGCATCCTGTTTTTAATTACTAGGATATTTTGCATAATCAAGTCTTTGTTGAGCTCATTATATGTTACATTAATGTAGTGATTTGTGACTGTGATGTTTAAATGTGTCTAAATTTTAAAAAAAGGAGTAAATTTAGAGACAGAGAAACCATATGGAAGCCTAATCGAAAAGCGGCAGATTCCTGCAGATTGTATACTGTTATTAAAGTATTCAGAAATGGGTGAAATAACTTAATTTTATTTATTTTTTTAATACTCTTTGTTGGTTAGTGTTTTGTAAGCTTTTGTCTCTTATATGACTGAAAAAGAGAGCAAGTATTTACTAGACAGTTGAGCATAGCATAGAGGGTAGAGTCTCTTGAGGTAAACAGCAGCAATATCTATATTGTGGTAAGTTGTGTAATGAGAACTTGACTTGCTATGGTGATTCCTTAAAATTTAGAATTATATGGCTATTAAGCTGTGGAGTAAACGTGTAAACACATTTCAAATTCTGTAGTAAAATTGTCATGGATTAAATGTATACTAACATGGAATAATCGTTTATCCACATGTTTAAATGATTCATTAAAATGTCATGTCCTGATGAAGTACTGACTGCCATTCTGCAAATGAACATCTTATTCACTGCACTTCTAAATAACTTAATATTTTATTCATGCCATATGTTTATTTGTTTAGGGTAACATAAGTCGCCAAGAAGCTGTCAGCATGATACCCCCACTGCTGCTTAAAATTGAACCACATCATAAGGTTTGTATTGAGTCTGTTTTTTGCAATCTTTATAAGAGTCATTTAATTAACTGGGCTATACATTTAGAACTAGATCTGAAGTAGCTGTTAGAAACCCAAGTGTTTTTGTGCTGTTTTAATTTTGGTTGTACATATTTTTCAGATTGTAAAATTTCTGTCAGCAATGTTTGCCTTTGGTTAGAATGACCTTTTCTCCTTAAGTGATTTTAAAACTGTTTAAAATGTGTTATGTTTTTTTTTTTTCTCTAATACGGTATTGCATTTGTTGCCAACCAGGAGATTTTACCATGCTGTGAGGAAATCTTTGGAATTTTTTAAATAGTTGATAATGTTTAGCTGTGTGTTTTAAAGCAAGCTTTTTTTTTTAATTATTTCTGTATGAGGAGGCAGCCGTAAATTTTTGACTGTGGTTCTCTATCTGATTTGATGAGAAGTGAACTCTGATTACATGGGTATTCACTGGTAGTCTTCCTTCTGTAGGCAAGTAATTACATTGAAAGTGTTACTCCAGTAAAGTGGTAGTCTGTGCTAAAGTAAAATATTCCAGAAGACTATAAACAGCTGTATTAAATCCACCTCATCTTTATGAGTTAGTCATTGCTCATTGTGTTCTTGTCGGATTCTCATATTTCCTTTGAAAGGATGTGTACTTTTTAGGACTCTTTCATCAGTTTGAAAAGTAGTAGAACTAAATGCTCATCCATGTGATAGCATCCTTGTTTACCAGTAGCTTAGCGACTCAACTTTCTATTTTTATGCAGCTGTTTTAGTAGGATTTTCCCCATTGGCTCTATTCTTTTTTACGTAGTTGAAGTATTAAGTGTTCAAGCAAGAGTGTGGTTACTTCTGTTTTCATTTTTTAACTCCACTGTTTTCTAACCAGAAAAATATATATTTATTTTTTCCTGCTGGATAAGTTTTTGTAAACAAAGTTGTGGGATAAGAGCATCAGTATTTTTCCCCAAGTCTGCTTTGACTGTCTTATTGCAAGATGCCTGGTTTGCACTTAATTTCATTTTTTTTCATATCCCCTTACTTAAACCCTTAATGCCTTACCATATCCCCTTAATTAAACCCTTAATGCCTTACCATTTTTCGAAGGACAATCCCTTAGTTGCTGACTGTTTGTTTTTCTTTTCCTGTTTTGCATATAAAGGTAAGGTAGCTGCAAATCATGCATCATTGTAAAGCATTTTTTCGTAACATTTTCAGGAAGTGTTAATGGTACAATTAGCTATAAAAACAGTTAGATTGGGCTGCTGTCCTTGAAGGTAATGGCATGTGTATGTCTTGAATTCTCTCGAAAGAAATGTTTCATATTTTTGTTTGTTGATCAAAAAAAAATGTATTTTGTACTGAAACCGTAACTCTTTTTAGCTGTAATCACATCAATGCTGTAGTCTCTCTCTCTTTTTTACTATATGGATAATTGAAAGCTGCATGTGTTTTCAACTGACTGATTAAATGTTGCATCTTCTCAATTCAAAGGTCATTATTATCAAACTGTCACCCTAATTTCAAAGAACAATGTCTCCTATCGTGGTTTAACATGTTCTTATGAGGTTTTCCAGACAGGAGTTTTGCTTTGTACCATTTTTATTGTGTTTCTGCCTTGTATCCTTTTTTGCAAGGAACCTTTGCAGACATTGCAGTTGCTGTGTGGGTCTGGTCAGGTGCATACCAAAGAAGGCATTATACTCAATGATGGGTCTGATGAGGGCCGAGTATAGAGGTACAATGACTTCCCTGGACATAGATGCCATGCCCTTATTTATAATTTGAGCAACTTGCAAGGATTTCCTTACTGCCTTGGACACATGTTGGCTGTAGGCCAGGTTACTGTCCACATGTGTTCCCAGATTCCTGACTAGTGAGTCTGCTTTTAGGGGTGGTTTATTGAAAATGTAGTTCCTGGGGTAGCTGACTTCCCAAAAGGTACTGTAATGCATTTCTTGGAATTGAGTTTTAAGCTATGGCTTTGGTACCAGTCATTTGTCTGTGTTAGACTCTCTTGTAAGATGTTTGCGTCTTGGGGAGG